>NW_015622973.1:231578-338133 GCF_000320785.1 Rhodotorula toruloides NP11 | reverse complement strand
CCCCGCCCGCGCGTCCGGACCTCGGCGGTCGCGAGGCGGACGCGAACGCGAGCCAGCTCGGAGACGAGCTCGTCAACCCAGAGCTGGGCAAGCCTGGATGCTACTCAAATGCCTGTCTCGAGGTCGAGGTGCGGAACCTCGCCGTCGACGCGGTGCTCCAGTCAGCGCTCGTCTACGAGCTAGAAGGTGGAGAGGGTGGCGGGATCGACGAGGCCGCCCACAACCTCGACGATTATGCGAAGGGAACAGCCCACGCTCCGCACGTCCTCGGCGACGCCATTCTGCCGACGTCGACGTTCAATATGGTCCGCGCAATGGTCAAGGCGTGGTCCGTCGAGGCCGCCAAGCCGGACGGCGCGCACTGGCGCCTCATGCTCGACCACTTTTGGCGATGGGCGTCGTCGCCGGCCGCCAAGCTGTATGACCCGGCGCTTTATCGCTTCGTCCACGGCCTCATGCGCAAGACGTTCTCCCAGCTCCTCGCCGAGTTCCGCCGCCTCGGATCTGACATTGTCCACGCCGACTTTGGCCGCATCTTCCTCCTGACGAGCAAGCCGTCCTCGTCGACCGCCTACGCCTACGCCAACTACCTCGTCTCGTCCGTCACGACGCGCGAGCTCTTCCGCTACGTCCAGCTCGAGATCGTCCGGTTCTGGGACCAGCTCGTCTGGATGGACGCGGCCAACTCTGCCGGCATCGTCTGCCCCCGACCTGACCTCGACGAACAGCCTCTCGACCAGGTCGAGGTCGAGATGCAGTTCAATATCGCGACGTACCTCCCCGACGCCGTTCAGGACGACTTTACCAAGATCATCGGTCGCTTCGTCCACGGCATGCTTGTCGCCAAGCGTCAACAGTCGGCCGACCTCCGCACCCCGCTCCGTATCCTGCAGAACGGCCTCGAGACCGTCGACCGCGGCAAGGCGAACGGTGACAAGGACGGCGACGATGACGCGAAGAATCCGGCCAAGACACTTATCAGCGAGACGCTCACTCGCCAGCTCCTCAAGGCCGTGACGAGGCTCAAGGACGCGCACGCCGACAAGGAAGATCCCGAGTTTTTCGACTTTCCCGAGCTGCCCGGCTCGCATCTTCGGCCGAAGAACCCCGTCCTCGAGTTCATCAAGACCACCTGCGCCGTACTCGCCCTGGCGAAGGACGTCAGCGAGGAGGTTGTCATCCTTAAGCGCAACTTGCTCGACCTGATTGGCGTGCGCGAGTTTGCCAAGGAGGCCATCTTCGTCAACCCCTGCCTACCGTTCAAGGTCCCGATGGTCGTCTGCCGCAGTTGCAACTCCATCCGAGGTACTTTCTCGCGTGTTCGGTCGACCCGCGCGTGCGCTAACCCTCTGTCGGTCTTGCAGACCTCGACCTTTGCCGCAACGTCGCCTTCCTCGTCAAGGACCAGCCGTGGCTCTGCGAACGCTGCTCGACCGAGTACGACCGCGCCGCCATCGAAGCCCTCATCATCGACTCGCTCCAGCGCCGCCTCGTCTCGTACCAGCTTCAGGATCTCCGCTGCAGCAAGTGCAAAACGATGAAGTCGGAGAACCTCCGGTCGCATTGCGACTGCTCGGGCGAGTACCAGATGTCCGAGACGAGGCAGGACCTCGTGAAGCGCCTCCAGGTCACGTCCAAGGTCGCCGACTTCCACAACCTCCAGGTCCTCGCGACCGCCGTCGAGTGGATGCAGGAGCTCTTGCACTGGTGCGTGCAGCGGTCGACCTCATCTCGCATAGCTTGCTGACGCTCGTCTGGCCATCTCGCAGATAACCTCTCCTTCGAATCTCCTTTTCTATCGCATGTTGTCCCCTCGCATGTCGTCTTCTCCGTCCTCTTTGTTGCCAACAGTAGCTCGTTCGCATCGCAATATGTACCTCGCCTGAGTCTCACGAAGAAGCTCTTTCGTGCAGGGAGTCCGTACTCTACAGGAAGCGGCCAGGTCATTTGCCGTCCTCAGACGTCCGCTGGGATGCGCCTGGTTGACCCCAGGAAGCTCGACTCCGCACTCTTCCGCAAGCGCGCGTATCGTCTCGAGTGCCGCCTCGCTGAATGGGAGGCGCTCCGTTCTTATCTGCTTGAGCCTCCCGAACCGCTTCGTCTGACGCATCAAACCGAGAATCTGCTGCGGCTTGGGGGAAGGACGAGCGTAAGGCAGCTTAACGATTGGTGAGTGTTGCGGCCATCGCGAGAAGGCGTCGACCAGTGTGTCGAGGTCAATGCCGCGGACGAAGACGAGTGACTGAAGCGAATTGAAGGAGGTGAGAACACTCGAGAGATCTGTGTATGGTTCGTACCAAGCCGGAGAGTCGAGGGCTAGAGAGAGAAGGGTTGCCGGGTGCTCGAGGTCGAGTAAGGTGCATAGGAAGCTGTCCGCATCGTCGTATGCCGCTTCACGCAGCGCGAGGTACGTGCGGGAGGAGGAGTTGACGAGATCAGCCGCTCTCAAGCCGTGCAGGCTGCGGGCATCGATTCGCAGGAAGAGATGATGTCACCTTGCTGGTCGGAGATGGGCGACATCGGAGTGAGTGTTCCGGCCCTGTCTTGAGTCCGTCTCATACAACGACGAAGGCGGCGCTGGCGGCCAAGTACTGGGTGCGCTTTGGATGTGAATGCTGAGTGTTTGCAGGTTGCGGTGGTGCAAGAGCCAGCGAAAGTGCGTAGGGTCGAGAGGGTGAGCCAGAGGTACGAATCGGTCGCCGATAGACAACTCGCGCAAGTTTGGTAGGAGGTCGTCGTTCGGAGGGTGCAAGAGGGCAGCGACGACATTCCACATGGAGTGAACGCTGAGCTCTTGGACTGCGACGAGTCCCTCGAGTAGTTGCGCGGCTTCTTGTGCGTGTGGACGAGGCTGAAAGTTGCCCAACGGATCGCCCTGCAGTTCGAGGCGGCGGACGCGGCACAGGAGCGACGCTTCTATCGCGACCAGCTTGAACAATCGTTGATGGTGGTAAGCTGCTGGCGCGCCAACCGTCCGGAGAAGGCGGCCGGAGACGATGTCGCGGAACCGACGACAGACGAGCGCAACGCTGGGCCAGCTCAGATACTGGGAAGCGGTCTGACTATCGGTGAGCTGGAGAACGGCGTCCACGAGCTCGTCTGGCAGCCTGTCGAAGTAGTTCGGCGCTCGCTTTGGATGTAGGACGAGAGGGCGGGAGGCGGGTGCGACTGGCACCGTGGGAGAGTCGATGGTCGGCACAGACATGTAGCAGGGAATTTCAGCGACAGTCCAAGCTAGCAATGGATTCGATCTGAGGGTGGCAGCGAACGGGCAATAGCTGACCCTGCTGTTCGCTGTTCGCCTCTTCGGCCTCAACTAGTCCTCTCGCACAGCTATTTCTCGCTTGCTGGGCTGGTGCGAGGCTGTGAAGGTTGCTTGGGCGGTGTACAACGAGGATGGCGACTCTTCAGGACCTCCCGGTCGAGGTGCGCCCCCTCCCCATTCTCATCAGTTGAAGGCGAGACAAGCGAATGCACGGCTTCTGACGGTTCTTGGAGATGCTCGCAACAGCTTGTGCTCGACATACACCTGTTCTCCCTCTCGTCAGCCCTCCCCATCGTCTCCCGCCACTTCCGCAACCTCTTCTCCGCCACCAGCCCGTGGCACCGCGCCCGCTTCCTCCTTCTGCGCCACGAGCGCAAGACGCTCGCGCACGCCATCAAGTACACCATTTGTACACTGGACGTTGTTCACGTCCTCGAAAAGATCGCGCATAGTCAAGGCAAGAAACTCAAGTGCCCGCAGTTGCCGCGCCGGCTCTTCAAGGGTATCGGGAGGGGCAAGCAGGAGGATCAGGTCGATCTTCCGCTCATCACCCACCTCCTGGAGACGTATCGCTCCTCGCCAAACAGCCAAGATGGCTACCCTCTCGCTCGCGCCGTCCTCGGCCGGCACCTCCCCCTCATCCGGCTCCTCCTCAGACACGGCGCCGACCCTTCGCTCAAGGGCGGATGGGCCGTGACGACGGCGATTGCGAACGGTGACCAGGACCTCGTGCGGATGCTGCTCGAGCGCGAGGTTGATCGCGAAGAGGCCGGTATAGCGGACGACGAGGTGATTTTCAAGGCGAAGAACGGCTCGGCAAAGAAGCGGCGACGAGGCAGTACCGGTGGAGGAGGGAAGCGTCGGCGAGTGGAAGACCGGTGTCCGGCAACGAAGGAGATGCTGGAGACGGCGGTCAAGGCGAAGCAGTGGGCGATTGTAGACTACCTGACCGCCAAGGGTGAGTATTGCGCTCGTCTCCTCAGCGAGCGCTACTGACGCTCTAACTGTCAGGCGCACCGCCGAGCCTCAACGTCCTCGCAATGCTCTAGACCTGTCCTACCTATAGACGTGCGTCTCTTCTGCTCTTCTCGGCCGCTCGCGATGTGAAACTGACGTATCTGCGCCCAGCAGTATTGTTGTCAAACCTATCGCATTGTGTCGCTGTGCACCGTGCGCCTCGTCCCCTTGTTCAGATGCGGAACTTGCGCGCAGAGGCCTCCGCTCGCACCGCCCGCCTGATGCCTCGCTGCTCCGCCTCTCAGCTGCACAGCAATCGACTTTCTTCTCCAGGTTGACACATCCGATACGGAGAAGCGCTCCGCGGCGCCTCCGACTCTTCGCGTCCTCGTCCAGCTCGCACAGTCCTCCGCGGCCGATTGCAGCAGTCCTTCGCGCCGTTACCTGGTACCGCAGCTGCTACGCCCGCCTCGGCCAAGTTCCCTCGTCGTTTGACGACAATTTCGCTTTGCGGAACTCGCTCCCCGCAATCTTTTGACGCGCGACTCTCCTTCGCCCTGCTGCTTTCGCTTCTCGACGCCAAGCCGCAACCCGCACGACCCATCAGAGGAGGCAGCGCTCGAGCCAGCACGCTCAATGCTGAAATCTCTCTCTCCTCATCCCGAACACTCGCCCTTCATTCTACCGACGCTCGCACCCAGCTCTTATCGGCCGATGTGCGCGTGCACACGACTCGACAAAGCTTTTCACCACCCTGCCGCGCTGCTTGACAACCCTCCATCGTCTCTCCTACATCTCACAGCCTCCCCTTTTCTCCTCCCTTCGTCTCTCCTTCTCGGCACCCCCGTTGCCGCTCCCGCTTCCTATGTCAACGAACGACACCTCGACTTGGTACGATGGCGACGTCCCGACCATGTCGGCGCCTCAATCGCTCGCAGATGTCGTGCTCGGTGAGTCCGCGCTGCCCAGGAGACAACAAGCGGGCGTGCTCACGGCACTCATCGACGACAGGTCCGCTGCAGGTCGGCTATCAGGATGCGTTGCCGCTTGTCGTGCGGCGACCGCAGTGCTGACGGAGGTCTTGGCAACAGTCCAGCTCATCCTGTTCGGGGTGTACCTCAGCCTGTTCATTCTCTACGCCGCTCTCGGCGAACTCAAGAAGCATTCTCGCGTCGGTCAAGCAGCGCTCACCGCTTCCTGCGTTCTCAACGCGGTCTTTTCAGGCTTTGTTTTCTACGAAAGCTATCTCACCGCAGGTTCGCCCACTATTTCGTACAACATCCCACGTACGCTGACAGCTCTGCCTCAAAACAGTGTCGCAAAACCGATCCTCCTTCGTCCTCGAGAACAACGACCTGACCTGGAACGTCCTCCCGATGCTCATTGGAATCATTACGGCCATCACTGAGGGTTTCCTTTCGGCGAGGGCGGGTCAAGTGAGTTCCACGAGCTAGTTCAAGACGCAGGCTTACTGATCAGTCCTCACTACAGCTCATCGCCTCCCGTCTCGTCCGCATCCTCTTCTGGGTGTGAATGGGCTTTTGATTGCGCTCGTCCTCATCGGCAGCGCCGTCACCTGCGCAGATGGTGTCCTGTATCACGACGGCGCCGAGGCGGCCGACCTCGTTATCCAGTACACCACAGGCAACTCGATCTACTTCTGGTTCGTGCCACGCTCCCTAGACGGCTCGTTGTGTTCCCTCTGTTGACAACGACACGCAGGGCAAGCTGCGTAGCCGATATCTCCATCTCCATCGCCTGCGCTTGGTCGCTTCGCGCTCGGATCGCAGGCTTCAACCCATCGACGGATTCCCTGCTTCGGCACTTGATCTCGATCGCCTTCCGAACGGCAGCCTACACCGCCGTCTTCTCTCTCGCGTCGGCCATTCTTGCGACCGTCTACGGCGACGATACCTTGAACGCCTGGATCGTCTATTGGTGCGCGCGATCTTGTCAGTCTCTTCGACCCTTTACTGACTCGGCCGCTTCACAGCTTCTGGATGTTCATGCCCGCCGCCTACGGCCTCTCGCTCTTCACCTTTGCGACGTCAAGCAAGCGCGCGATCGAACAGCGCCTCGGCTCGAGCGGCAGCCAAGGCAACGTCGGAGGAACCGCTGCGAAGCGCCGAACGACGTTCAAGACGTCCGCCGTACCAGGCGAGACGCCCATTCCGCTCGAAACCATCCGGCTGCCTCGGACGCAGCCGCTCGAGATCCACGTCCAGCACGAGCAGGTGGTCTCGGTGGATCACAACGACGACACGGAGTCGAAGGGCGGGAGCAGCGAGAAGCACCATGGGCCGGAGTGGGAGGTGTAGCAAGGCAGCAACGCCCGTGCACACCGCCGTCCCACTGCCAGAGTCTGAACCTTCAGCTTTTCAGCTTCCCTTCCGCCATTGACCTTCCTGATTTTGTCTCTTGAGTTCTCACCGCTTCGCTTGCCGTTCCAGCTCGCTGCGGGACAGCGAACGACTCAATACGATGCTCACACTTGTGCCAGCTTCAGCGAGAGGCAACAGTTCGTCGTCGTCGTCGCCGCCGCGACATAATTGACGAAGTCCGGAGCCTCCCTCCCCTCCCGACACACACTTTCCAGCTGTGAGTCGGAGTGCTCTGCAGTACCTGATTGCCAAAGCGCAACAGCCGCGTGCCGAGGAAACTTCGAGGGAGACGACAGTACAAGTCCCTTGTCCTCCTCGCTCGTCGTGCCTCTGCTCTTGCAATTCCGGGCTGTCGCTAGGCCGTGGCTCTGGGCGGCTTTGCGCGCACATCACCTCCCATCGCGGGCAAGCAACATACTTATGCGAATTTTCCACCCCCGCAAGTCGAGCACTCCCAGGACCGCCTCGACCCGCTCCTGCCTCCAGCGTCGTCGCTTTGGTCGCCAAGGCTCATGGCGGCTCACTGGCTCGTTTCCGTGCTTTGTGCTTCTCTCTGAGCAGACTGCTGTCGGCGGGAGTGCGCTGGCAGTCGTCGGCGCATCGCTTGCGGACACCGTCCACCTCCAACCAGTGATCGAACTCGACGACGCACGACCAGCCTCGAAGCCATGTCAGACTCGTCAGGCATTTACGCGGGCGATGTGCTCAGGCCGGAGGCGCCTCAGGGCCTCACAGACCTCCTGCTCGGTGCGTACGCTTTCAGCAGGCATAGGAGGTAGCGGAGTCCGGACTGACAACTTTCCACACTCTCAGGACCGATGCAAGTCGGCTACCAAGTCCAGTTCTTTGGTTTCGGCATCTTTTTCACCTTGTTCGCCGTATACGCCGCGACGGGCGAACTGCGGCGGCACCAGCGCATCGGCCAACTCGTCTTGGTCGCCTCGCTCGTCCTGAACTTCGTCTACACCTCATTCGTCTTCTACGAGTCGTATATCACTGCCAGTACGTTGTCGGAGCCTTCATTGCGGGTCTCGCCGAACGAAACCGACGTTTCTTCTCGTCCTGCGGTACTGACGCCTGTGTCCTCCCGCAGTCTCTCAAGATCGAGGATCGTTCGCTCTCCAGAATGGCGATGTTGCGTGGAATGCTTTGCCAATGCTAATCGCCTCAATCACCGCCTTGACTGAAGGATACTTGACCGCACGAGCAGGCTTGGTGAGTCCCGTATGATCCGTTCTCCGCTCGCTCACTGACGCTCCCTCTCTCTTACGCAGCTCATTCTCTCTCGCCTCGTTCGCATCCTCTTCTTCGTCTGGATGGGATGTTTGATCGCTTTGGTGATCATCGGCGGCGCTGTCACGACCGCAGACGGCGTCTTCTACTACAACGGCGCCCAACCTGGAGACCTCGCGATCTCGTACAGCGCAGGCACAGCGATGTACTTCTGGGGATCGGCTGTCGCCGACGTTTCGATATCCATCGCCTGCGCTTGTTCCCTCCGTTCTCGCATCGCCGGCTTCAACTCCCGCACCGACTCCCTCCTTCGACACCTCATCGTGCTTGCCTTCCGGACGGCGCTGTACACGGCCGTCGTCTCGCTCGTCTCGGCGGTCGTCTCGAGCGTCTACCGCGATAGCGATGTGCGAAGCTTCGTTGTCTACAGGTTCGCCTCCTTCTTTCCTACAGTGCCTTCGACACTTGCTGACTCATGTTGGCAATGCTAGCTTCTGGCTGTTCATGCCGGCCGCCTACGGACTCTCCCTCTTCACCTTCTCCGTCTCCTCCAAACGAGCGATCGACCAACGACTCGGTTCGAGCGTCAGTCCGGGCTACGTCCCTGCGCAAGGACCGAAGCGACACCACGCGGCGACATCTCCACCTCCCGAGACGCCCATCGCGCTCAACAACATGCGCGGAGCGCAACTCCAGCCTGGCGGGCAGATTCCCCTGCAGATCAGGGTGCAGCATGAGGAGGTGGTATCAGTCGATGAGGGAGACGACGTCCGGGACTCGAAGAGTGGTATAGGGCGGCAAAGGGACTGGGAGGTGTGAGCAGAGAGGTACGGGGGAGGGAAGGGAGGAAGAGGTTGTATCGTCCAGGGGGCGCCGGTAGACACAGCATTGGCTTGTTCGCATCATCTTCATTCTCGCATGTAGTCTGCATTCATCACTCGGCTCGTTGCACACGCTGTAGGACCGGTGAACGGGTTTCTCGATTTGGTCCACCGGCCTGTCACGCTGCCATCGTCTCGTCCAGCGGCCCGAACGCCATGCCCTGATTGTGCTCGACGTTCTGCATCTGGCGCTGCGCATTCATCGCTCGCCGGAGCATTGGTCGTGCGGGAGGGAGGAGGAGCGGACTCTTTATTCTCTCTGTCCTCGTTCGCTTGCCTCATCCTCTCTAGGTCTTGCGGTTCAGCGTGTTGCTATACAGATCAAGGAGCTCACTTGAACCCTATCGCAACTCCCCGGGCGTGCTGCGAGCGCATCGTCTCCCCCCGACGCTGATTCCGCCAAAACGCCCTCGGCTCCCGCGTCCTGCGGCGGTCCCGTAGCACTACCAGACTGAAAGCAATCCGAGCGATCTATCTCATGCAACGTACGCCCCCTCCAGCGAGAGCCATTTTCGCGGCCTTTCGTCGCTGGTGAAGCTTTGTCGCCTTCGCTCACACCAGCTCGCGCTTGACGGCTGTCCGGACTGCTAGAAGTGCGCTTGCGCTCTCGAGAGATCGCCTCAGCCCCGCCACCACCCGTTCCATCGACCCGCAAAGTCGCGCGAGCAGCTCTTTCGACCGCCCGGTTTCCCATCGCCTCAACCCGGCCAGCGCCAGCTCACACAGGCCTGCAGACAAGCAGAGATGGCGACCTGGGCTCAGCGCGCATCGGCACCGACCGACGCGCCGTCCCCAGCCTCGTCGAGCACCCCCGCCGCCGACCCCTCGACCTCTTCCTCCTTCCCATCGCCGCAACCTCCCGCGCCCGCTCCTGCACCCAAGAAGCGAACACAGTCGCTCTCCAAGGCCAACGCATCGGACAACTGGCGCGCCTCGGCCCGGCCGACCTCGGCTGCCGACGCTTCCAAGGCGAGCGGCGCGACCAAGGCTTCGGCAACGGGCGCTGCGAATACGGGCGGCGACGAGGCGGACGACGGCGGATGGGAGACGGTCGAGAAGAAAGACAAGCATGCGACTGCTGCTTCGTTCGGCGGGCGGTTCGGCGGCGGGAAGAAGGGCCACAAGGACGGCTCGAAAAAGGGTGAGGGTCGAAGGTCGGGCAGCAACGAGAAGGGAAACGAGTCGAGCGGCGCCGAGGGAGGCAAGGGAAAGGGCTCGGCAGGACGTGCGCGAGCTACGTCGTCTGCTGCACCGAAGGAGAAGAAGGACTCGGCAGCGGCGCCTGCTTCCTCTTCACGACCATCGCTGAAACCGGCGGCGAGCTGGGCAGACGATGACGGGACGGGCATGCTTCCCTCTCCAAATTTCGGAGCGTCCCCGGCTCCTCCAGCCGCGGTCAAGGATGATGCGGCGGTCGAAGGTCTCGCGCTGCCGCCGTCCGAGGCGCCCTCCCCTACCTCGGAGAAGCCTCCTCCCGTGGAAGCGCCGGCCAAGAAGCAGGAGCCGGCGCCGCCGAAGGTCAACGTGTGGAGCGTGAGGAAGGAGCAGTTGGCGCAAGCGGCAGCGTTCACGCCGGCCAGCGAGGTGCGAGCGAAGGGTCAGGGCGAGGCGCCAACGCCCAAGGAGGCTATCGCTGCGGGGAAGAAGCAGGCAGAGAAGCAGGCGGACAAGCCGGCGGCCAAGCAGCCGCGACAACCGCAGCAGTCGCAGGCGTCGAAGAAGGAGGGCAAGGCGCGAGCTGGCGAGGCTGAGCAGGAGGGCAAGGCTGCGAAGGCGTCGAGCACGGCTGGATGGTCGAGGACGCCATCGGGGTCGCAGCAAGGACCCGTCGTCGTCGCAGGTGAAGACGCGGCGAGTTGGCCGGCGCCGGAAGATGCTGTCAAAGGCCAGGACGAGTCGGTCAAGCCGAAGAAAGAGCAGGCCGAGAAGCTCGAGTCGCAGCCGGCTGCTACAGGCGGCAAAAAGAAGAAGGGTGCGTGCCCGTCCTTCTCGTTGCCAGCGGGATCCTGAACTGATGTGTTCTCACACAGGCGACAAGACGAAGTGGGTCCCGCTAAAGGCCGAGATCACGGTCAACCCTAGCAGCGGTGGCGCATCGAAGGCTAAGGCGAAGGGCGCGCGAGTCGCGAGCGGAGCGGGCGGTCCCGAGAAGAAGGGCGCAGCCGCTCCTGCCTCTCAAGCGGCACAGCAGGGTCAGCAGCCGAGCAAAGCGGCCAAAGCGGGGTCTCCTGCTGGTCAGGGTACGCACCCTCTGCCGGCGAAGCCGCCTGGGCAGGCTCAGACGAGCAAGGCGGCGAAGAAGGCGGCCGCTGCGGCTGGCTCGCCTCCTCCGGCCAACCGCCCTCCCACGCTCGACACGAGTTGCGACTCCGAGGGCATCATCCGTCCTTTCGGCACTCTCGCTGCGCCCAATTCGAACATCCCCGCCTCAGAATCGTCGTCTCCGTCCACCTCCGCCTCCCCGTCTCTCGCCCAGGCCTCGAAGCCCGACTCGGCGTCCACAGCTTCCGATGCGCCTTCGTCTACTCCTGCCACTACCGCTGCTCCGTCTACGACCGGCAGCGAGCCCAATTCTGCCCAGCCGCCGCAGCAAGGTCTGCCTCGGCAACACGCCGTCTTCGTCCAGCCTCCAGCTCAGCAAGCTTTCGCAGGTCGCGGTCGCGGACGCGGCGGCGTTCCTATGCGTGGCGCGAGGGGCGGTGCGCGTGGCGGCATGAACGGCAACGGTTTCGGCCGGGTGTTCCACCAACAGCAGCAGCATCACGCCGCGATGACCGCCGCGGGCTATGTCCCCGTTCCAGTCGACGTCGATGCGTATGGCTACCCAATCCTTGACGCGTATGGCTACCCCGTCGCTGCCGCTCAGCAGCAGGCTCAGCAGCAGGCTGCGCCGGTCGACCCGCGCATGCTTGACCCGACGAGGTACTGGCTCCTCGGCCAAATCGAGTGGTGGTTCTCGGTCGACAACCTGTGTCGCGACTTGTTCTTGCGTCAGCAGGTGCGCTCACGTTCTCTCCCTGTCTCTACAAGCCGTAGCTGACGCCCGCCGTTGTGCAGATGGACAAGAACGGCTGGGTCCCGATTCCTCTCATCGCCTCCTTCAACCGCATCAAGAAGCTCACGACCGACGTCTCGATCGTCATCGAGACGATGCGCTTCACCCCGCTCCTCGAGGTCTCGCCGAAGGGTCGCTTCGTCCGTCTCGCTCAGACTTGGCCCGACTGGGTCCTCCCGAATGCCCAGGCGAACGACGATGTCGAGAAGGACTTCGAGGAGGCGAAGAAGGAGGTCCAGGAGCTGCATGAGCGCAAGCAGAAGGAGGAGGCCGGCGAGAAGAAGGATGTCGGCGAGAAAGAGGGCGAGGAGGAGGAGCAGGAGGCGGATAAGCCGGCTGATGCACCGGATGTCGAGGCTGACCCCGCCGCCTCTGATGCGCCCGCGGAGCAAGTCAACGGGCATGCCGAGCACAGCGAAAACGAGGACTCGAACGCCGAGGCTGCGGCGGCGAGGAAGGAAGATGCGCCCACTCGAAGAGAATCGTCGCCCAGAGAAGGTGCGTAGCCTTCCTGCGTACCGTCCGAGTGCCGGTCCTAACCTTGCCTCGTTCAGCACCCAACACCGTCTCGCCGAAGGCTCTGCCCGCCCAACCCATCGTCGACACGAGCGTCGCCTCCGTCCCGGCCAATGGCTCACCCTCGCCCTCCATCGCATGACCGCTTAGACTCCCTCGCACCCGCATGATCCCCTTACAGCATTTCCCCCGCAAAAGGACCATTTCGACTCGACTCTCGCTCTGCGGTCTGTCTCAGTCCCTCACCGCACACGCCTCTTCGCTTCTTCGTCGTTCCCGTTGGATCCGTACTTTCCTCATACCTAGTTTCCCCTCCATTGGCCTGGCTCGCTTCTCACGCAATTCTACACAGCACTGTTTCTCGCGCTCTCCCTTCTAGTCGTCACATCGAGAGACCTGCGAGTTGCGAGTGTTGAATTGCGCTTCCTTCGTCTATGCCCATACGCATCTACGCCTCCTCCTCTCCGACCACCTCGCTTGCGTCCTGCCCGAGTTTGGCATCCATTGCCTGCAGCTCCTCGGCCGTCTTGAACGCGCGCGCGAGAGGGTATTTCTGCGCGGCAACCGTTCGGAAGGAGTCGAGGTCGGCCGATGAAGCCGAGACGCTGATAAGGAAAGCCATGCCGCGCGAGAGTTGCTGTCGAGGCGAGACATGTCAGCAGGTCGGGGGAGAAGGGCGGGAACGTAGTCGAACGCACCTTGATCGTCGGCTTGAGCTCGTCGTTCTTCACGAGCTGCAGGACGAGCTCCTTCGCGCTGTCCTGCTGCTCGGTGCCGAGCAGCCGCTTTGCCTCGGCAGCCTGCAAGAGCCACTCGGCGTTCACCGGGTTCTTCTGCAGCTGTGCATCAACGAACGGCGCGAGAGGAACGTCCGAGCCGCCAAGGAGCGCGGCCAGAGAGGAGGAAAGGGCGGACGCGACGGCCGCGGGCTCAATCGTTGCGGATGAGGCAGCGAGGGCGAGGCGGACGAGGGTCGGGAGAAGCGAAGGGGCGGAGGCGTCGAGGGAGTAGGCGGTTCGGAGTGCCTGTGCAGCCGAAAGCAGCTTGCCTGTTGGGATACCGGCAGAACCGTATCAGCCCTGGTCAGAAAGTCTCGTCCGAGATGCCAGCAGAATGGTTAGCTGTCACGCACCTCGTCGCACCTCGACCTCAGCCTTCAACCTCCACGTCTCGACATCCTTCGCCTTGACCCTCTCAAGCGGGCGCAAGAAGCGGAGAGCCTGCTCGAGCGGGTCCTTCGAGGCGAGCGTCATGTGCTCGACGCCGAGCGGGTCCTTGTCGTGGTAGACGTTGAGCGCGACGGCCGACTCTTCCTCCTTTGCCGGCTCCTTCTTGGCCGGCTCTTCGGTTGCGGGCTTTTCGGCGGCTGTTCACCACTCCAAGCTCGTCAGCCGAAGTCGTCGAGCTGAGAAGAAGAAACGGGAACGCACGCTTCTTGCCCTTGCCCTTTTTCTTGTCCTTCTTGCCGCCTGCCGCCGCGGCAGCAATCTCCTTCTCCTCCGCCTCCTTCTTCGCCTTCTCCTCCGCCTCCTCCTTCTCCTTCCTCGCCTTCTCGGCCTCCTCTTCCTGTTTCTTCTTCTGCTCTTCCTCGTCGGCGCTCACACCGTTTGCGGCCGAGCCGTTCGGGAGTTGCGGAACGGAGAACGAGGAGGGCGAGTCGTGCATGCGGCAGTAGATCTGGTGGCGACGGCCGTAGTCAGCGAGACGCGCTGGGGCGAGAGCGCTTCAGACAACGCACTTCGATAGCGCTCTTCGCGGCCGACGCGAACCGAGGGTGGTCGCGCAACTTGTCCTCGAAGCGGAGAAGCCTGCAGAGCCGAAAGCATCCTCGGAAGTCAGTAACGATGGCGCAGCGCGAAGGCTAATGACAGCAAGAAGAAGCTCGACGCACTCGACGTAGGCATTGAGGGTGTACTTGCGCATGCAGTACGCGTGGAAATCGTACTGGTCCTCCTCGACTTCCTGGAAGATCTGCGTAAGGACGAGGCAATAGTGAGTGAGCGCTCCGCCACGAAAACGGCGCGCAAGCCTTGCAAAGCAGGAGTCGACGACCCGAAGATGAAGCGAGCCGAACTCACGTCGAGAATCTGGTGGTAGCGCCTCAACGCCCGTGCCCAGTCCTCCTTCGCGGCGTAGGCGTCTCCTTCCTCCTGGATGAACCAAAGGCACTGCATCTCAACGAGGTCTTCGAACGGCGAGGGGGCGTCCTTCTGCGCGCGTGGCGACCCGTTAGAATCGTCAGCTTGCTCTCCTCGCGCGAAGCGACGAAAATGCCTCGCTCGAACGCACCCTGGTGAACAACCCCGCGACCTTCTCCGCCTCCTCCATCTCCCCATTCCTGATCCTATACTTCGCCGCCTTACAATTCAAGAACCGGTCCTGACCATCCAGCTTCCTTGCATCTTCCATCGCTTGGGCGGCACCAACTGCGTCCCCTGCACGCTTGAGGATTCGCGCGCGAAGGGTGTGTAGTTCAGGGAGGGAAGGGGTGTGGGAGAGGGCGAGTGAGAGGGTGGAGAGGGCGAGGGAGGGCTGAGAGAGTTGCGAATAGTGCGAGGCGAGGAAGTAGAGCGTCCAGAGGTAAGTTGAGGGGGAGTCGGCGGTGTCGTCTGCAGACATTTTCGGCGTAGTAGTTAGCTCAGCCCTCTGACAGGCACCGAAGCGAGCACGATTCGGACGCAAACTCACCATCCCCAATCTCGTCCGTTACGACCGCGCCCCTCTCCTCCAAGCTCCTCCTGAACCCCTCCACCACCTCACCCACGATCCTCGCCTTCTCCGCTCCCTCCTCATCACCCGTATAAAGCGCCTTGACATCCGCAAACAGACTCGGGACGCCCTTCGAGAGCGCGGTGAGGAGGTACTTGGAGACACGGGTGCGGAAGGAGGAATGGGAGGAGGGGCAGAGGGAGAGGGCTAGGCGTGGGATGGAGAGGGAGCGGGGGTATTTGGTGGAGAGCGCGTCGAGGAGGGTGACGGCGTGTTCGCGCGTCGCAGAGTCGGCTGCGTCTGTGCGTACACATTCTCCCGCATCCATCAGTACAAGCTCATCACGTGGCGGTACTGGATCGAGGAAGGGCGCCCGACGCACCGCAGTCTCCTCCCTGCGCCTGAACAGTCGCCTTGATGTACTCGGTCGACTCGGGATTCTCCTCGAGGAGAACCTCCCATGCCCAGAGAGCGGACTCGGTACGCCCAAGCTTGAGGAGGAGGCGGGCTGTGCGCCGTGACCAGTCGATCGAGGGCGAGTCAGCTTCGAGGAGCGCTCGGAGTTGCACGAGAGCATAGGGTCGACGCACCACGCTGAACCGAGTACGCCGTCCTGTCCACGATCTGCCCACTCTTCTCGCTCAAGAACTCGATGCAGCGCTCATACTCCCCCGCTTCCTCGAGCACCTTCGCATGGAACAACAAGACCTCTCCAAACTCGACATCTCCCTCGGGGACCTCGCGCAGCATCGACTCGTAGTAGGCGAGGGTTTGGCATGCGGCGGGGTATTGCGCGGCGAGGTATTGGGCGACGGCGAGGGCGATCCAGTTGCGCCGAAGGCGGGGCTGCGAGCGGAGGATTTGCAGGCGGACGCCGACGTAGTCCGTGTAGTGTCGCAGGTGAACGGTCAGGGTCGACAAGTCGTTCAGGAGGTTAAGCGAGTCCTGTGGATAAAAGGACGAAGGGAAGGAAGGTACAGGTCAGCCTCGCGGCAGAAGCAACTCATCCGGCCAGAAGGACCCTCGCGCGCACCTTCTCGATCTCGCACGCCTTCTTGTAGCACTTGAGCGCCTCCTCAAAGTTCTTGTCCGCGCGGAGACACAGCGCATAGACGTGCCAGACGATGTGCGAGCCCATGTCGTTCTTGACGCCGCGCTTGACGAGCTCGTAGCCCTCGTCCTTGCGGTCGAGGCAGCAGAGAAACATGCCTTTCATGCAGAGGGATTCTGTGCGTGCACGTTGGAGCAAGCGGTCAGGTCGTGTGCTTCGAGTGGAGAGTCGGTCGAGGACAAGGGGCGCAAAGTCGCGGCGGCAGTCTCCTGAGTCTCGCGCACTCCCGCCCGTATCACGCCACCGCAGAGAGAGTGTCTTACGCACCTCCATGCTCGGGATACTGGTCGAGGATGAGCTGCACCTCGTCGAGACCCTTCTGGTACTCCTTGGCCTCGTACCTCGTGAGGACGTCCCTGAACCTCTGGGCATTCTGCTGGTCGAGGTATCGGTTGTGCGACTTGTCCTGTACGCCAGTCTCGTAGGTTGCTGGCGGAGGCGGAGGGGGAGCAGCCGACGAGGGCGCGGGCTTGGTGGGCTTGCGACGGGGCGGCATGGCGCGGGACGAAGACTGGCGGTGAGCTACAGAGCACACAGCGATGCCAGTCACGAGCTAGGCGAGTCCAGGAGAGCGAGCGAGCGAGCGAGTCGACCACGGCGAGAGCGACGAGCGACGAGGACGAGGTCCCCTTCGACCCTCGCAGAGTGAGTCGCTGTGAGGCTGGCCGTACTCGTGAGAACGTACTGAATACGATGGTGCTACTCCCGGTATTCCCCGTGCTGTTGCTGATTTTCCACTTTGATGGCACGTCCTCGTCGCGTCCTCTCTCTCGTTGACATCGCGCTCACTCTCTCACTCCCTCGCTCACAGCGCACTGCTCGCCTCGCTCAGACTCTCGCTAGGACCACACTCGTCTGCCACGGCGACCCGTCCAACCCGCACACCGCGAGCTGCCCCCGTTCGCCCGCTCGCTTCGTCGCGATGGCAAAGCAGCGACTCGCCGCATCGCACACGCTCCAGGGCGCACAGTCGACGTCTGACCTCGCCAAGCGACTCAAGGCCATCCACGAACAGCTGTCCAACTTTGACCAGGACGACGTCGACACCGGCTCGCTCGACAAGGTCGCACGCCAGCTCGTCGACCCCAAACTCCTCCTCCACAAGGACAAGGGCGTAAAGGCCTACGTCGGAGCGTGTCTCGTGGACGTCCTCAGGCTGTACGCACCCGAGGCGCCCTACACACCCGCCGAACTCACCGTGCGCTCCCTTGCCCCACTTCGTACCTCTCAAACGCGCTGACACCCACTCGCGCACCCGCAGGACATCTTCGACTTCCTCATCCGCCAGCTCAAGCACGTCGGGAGCCCGAGCGACCCGCACCAGGCCGAGTACTTCTACATCGTCGACTCGCTCGCCAGCGTAAAGTCGATCGTCCTCGTCTGCGACCTCGATGCGGCCGACGACTTGATGGAACGCGTGTTCAGGATGGCGTTCGATACTATCTCGTGCGTCGCGTGCCGCACTGCACCGGTTGACTTCTCTGCGTCAATGTGAGCAGCGGAAACTGACCTCCCAAGTTCTCTGCACCGTTCGCACAGCTCCAACTCGCCGAAGAACGTCGAACTCGCCCTCCTTGACATCCTCCTCGCGCTCCTCGAAGAAGTCTCGACCGTCCCCTCCTCCGTCCTCGACGTCCTAACCGCCCAATTCCTCCCTCGCGCCGCCAAATCCCGTTCCTCTGCGTTCCGACTAGCGGTGGAAGTCGCGCGCGGCGCGTCGGACAAGTTGCAGAGGTATGTTAGTCAGTATTTTGGGGAGACGATCGTGGCGGTCCTTGAGGGGGGAGTGGTGGGCAAGGGGAAGGGGAAGGGGAGGAAAGGACGGAGGGGCGCGGTGAGCGAGAGTGAGGAGGAGAGTGAGGAGAGTGCGGAGGAGGAGGACGAGAGCGATGCGAGTGAGCAGGGCGCGGCGAAGGGTGGTAGGGGCAAACGGAAGGCCAAGACTAAGGCTCAGGCGAAGCTCAAGGACGGGCGGGACAAGGCTGGACGCGCGGCTGGCGGGGGAGCAGACGACGACGATCTCCCCTCTTCGTTCGTTGAAGCGCACGACCTCATCCGCTCGATGAACCGCCACGTCCCCTCCCTCCTACTCAACGTGATCCCCCAACTCGCCGAAGAACTCACCACCAACTCGCCTGCGTACCGCAAACTCGCTACGACCACGCTCGGGCAGATGTTTGGAGAACCAGTTGGGCATGGGGATTTGGCCAAGGCGTTCCCGGGCGTTTGGCAGGAGTGGTTGAGGAGGAGTCGCGATTTGAGCGTCAAGGTCCGCATTGCGTTCTGCGAGAGGCTCGGAAAGGTGTGGAAGGAGCACCCGGAGCTTGCGAAGGACATCGAGGGTGCGCACCTGCCGTCTCCCACTCTTCTGCTCGTCGCTCACCCAAGTCCGCCCGCAGCCCACCTCCAGCACTACCTCCTCGTCGACACGGACGACAAAGTCCGACTCGCGGCGTGCCAGATCTTTGACGGGCTCGACTACGAGACGGCGAGCCACCATGTCGGGAAGACCGCGTTACTGACCTTGGCGGAGCGGACGAGGGATAAGAAGGTTCGTCTCGAGTCGCGTTCAATGATTTGCGTTTGGTGGGGCAGGTGGTTGACGAGTACGTGTGTTCTCGGATGAACAGGAGAAGGTCCGCGCCGTCGCGTTCAAAGCGCTCGGCAAGCTCTACAACTCTGCCTTCCCCGATATGTGCGTCCCTCAGCTCCTCGCCTCGCCTGCTCGCCTGCTGACAATGCTTGACGTGACAGCGAGAGCCACGACGAGCATGCGACGATGCACTTTGGCTGGATCCCGGGCTTGTTGCTCGATGGGCTGGCGTTTACGGAGGGAACAAACGTCACTTCTTCGTGAGTCTCGCTTGGCACTCCTCCGCACGGTCCGCTCCTGAACAGCATGTGCTGATGGCTGCTCATGTGCGGGTGCACAGCGCCATGCAACGCCACCTCGTCACCTCGACCTTCCTCACCTCGATCCTCCCGCTCCCCTCCTCCGAAAAAGACGCCGAAGACCACGCCTCATGGACTGACCGCTTCCTCCTCGTCGAGAAGAACCTCAAAACCCCGACTCAGCGCGCGGCGTTGATGAGTCTTACGAGGCTGGAGCAGCGGACGGGAGAGGGGAGTATGTGGGAGGCGTACCTCAAGACGTGCGAGAGGTACAATGTGAGTCGGCCTCGCCACGGCTTTGTATCACCTCGCTTCCTACGTGAGCTGACGCGACTGAGATGTCGAACGAATAGGGCGGGATCATTGACGACAAGGACCAGGTCGAGCCGATCAAGGGCTTCCTCAAGAAGGTCATCCAGGCCATCGCCGGTGAGTTTCTAGCATCTGCTCCAGCATCCACCTTAGCTGACGCTCTTGCTGCAGCCCAAATGCCCGACGGCAAGGCGAGCGACGACTTGTACACCTTCGCCAAGAACAACGTCCAGCAACTCTACCGCGAACTGCGGACGATGCTCGACCCGCAAACCGACCTCAAGACGTTCGTCAAGAACGAGCGCGACTTCTTCCGCCGCCTCGACAAGCAGGGCGAGAGTATGGTCGCGACGTGCACCGCGTTCGTCCGCTTCGCGTGCTTGACGCTCGTCAACCGCTCGAGCGTCCCGCAGCTGCTCAAGCGGTTGCAGCAAGGCGCGGGAGGGAAGACGACGGGTCATGACCGCGAGGCGGCGGAGTTCGCTCAGTCGGCGAGGCGCGTCCTCGTCTTCGTCTCGAAGAACCGCCCGGCGCTGTACAAGGGCCACGTTGCCGAGCTGTCGAAGCTGCTCGCCGACGGCGTGCCGGGCGAGCTCGAGAATGGCGAAGACACGACCGAGCCGCCCGTCGACGTCTGCGCGGTCGTCCTCCACGCGCTTGCCAAACTCAAGATGGCCGAGCCGAGCGTCGCGATTGACTCCAAGCTCTCGAAGAAGGCGCTGCAGTTTGCGAAGGAGGGCAACGCGATGCAGGCGAAGCAGGCGGCTACCCTTCTCGCGCTCGATTCGGGTCGACCAGGCGTTGTCGGTGATCTCGTCGAGGTGCGTGACTTTGCTCACCGGCCCAAGACGAACAACCGACCTGTCTCTGCCGCAGCACCTCTCCGAAGCAGTCGGGACCGCCTCGGAAAACCAGCTCGTTTCGCACTTTGCGGCACTCGCTCGACTAGCCCGTTACAGCCGCGACAACTTTGACAAGCATAGCGAGGCGATCACTGCGGCGGCGTTGCAGACGCTGACGAAGGCTGGCGATGAGGAAGAGGTGCGTGACAGTTTAGCGCGACCTGCGAGAGTTATTGCTCCGGCGAAGCCTTCCGCTAACCTCTACAGCTTCTGCCTCGCGCAGAATGCCGCCGACGAAGGCGCCACTTGGTTCGACGCGCGCATTCCGCCGGCGACGACTCGTGCCCGCCTGCTCAGCATCAAGATCCTCACGAACCGCTGCCTCGCCTACGCCAAGACCGACTCGGCGGCGAAGGTCAGCAAGCCCGTTCTCGACCTCTTGTGGCCGCTCCTGCAGCAGTTTGGCGGTGGCGACGCGTACAGGTGAGCCCTCGCGGTGATTTTGCCGGTCAAGCGAGACTGACCGCCTTCCGCTCCTTCAGCCCGCCTGTCGCCTCGCACATCCGACTCGCCTGCGCACTCGCCATCCTCAAGCTCGTCGCGTCCGGCGAAGCGGCTTTCGTCAAGTCGGTTATGCAGCACCTAGACGAGCTCACCCGTCTCGCGCAGGACACCACGTTCGAAGTCCGCGAGGGCTTCCTCAGGAAGCTGCTCTTCTACCTGCGGCATGGTCGCTTCCCCCGCATCGTCCTCCCGCGCTTCAACATGATGCTCTTCCTCATCGCTCACGAGCCCGAAGTCGAGCTGAAGGAGTCGATCCTCACTTACGCGCGGTCGAGGAAACGTCTCCCCGATCGTGCGTCCTTCCCTCCCGTGCGCTTGCCTACCTGGCCATGCTGACGCCGGTTGCTTGCAGAGGAGCGCCAAGCCCTGTGGGAGCAGCCGTTCCTCCGCCTCATCCACCTCCTCGCGCATCACCCCGACCTCGACCCGGACGTCGACCACGTCGAACCCGAGAGCATCAAGTTCATGGCGCGGTGTGTACCGTCCCTTTCCCATTGAATTGTGCTCTCGCTGACGCTTCCGGGTGCCGCAGCTACCTCGAGGAGTACATCGACATCTTCGCGACGTCCGAGAACGTCTCGTACCTCTACCACCTCGCGCTCAAGGTCAAGACGGTTCGCGACAAGCAGTCGCGCGTCTTCGACAAGGTACGTCCCGCGTCTTCCGCTCGCTTAACAACACCCGCTCATACTCCTCCTCCCGCAGAACCTCTACCTCCTCTCCGAACTCTCCCAACACCTCCTCAAGCGCCACGCCGCCCGGCACTCCTGGCCAATCCCGACGTACCCGAAGCAAGCGTCTTTGCCAACCGATATCTTTGCGCCGCTTGGCGACGACGACGAGGTCAAGAAGGTGCTGAAGACGACGTTCCTCGACGAGGAGGTGTTGGGCAAGATTGAGGAGAAGCCTGAGAAGAAGAAGGTGCGTCGCCAACATTTGACCATTCTTGAGTGTATGCTGACATGCTCATGATCGCAGCCTACCGGTCGTAAGCGCGTCTCAACCGCCGCCGCGAACGGCGAGTCGAAGCCGAAGCGGGCGAAGACGACCAAGGCCGGCTCGTCGACGGCTAAGAAGCGCGGACCTGCCAAGGGCAAGACTGCGAAGAAAGCGAAGAAGGAGTGGGACTCGGATGCCGAGGACTCGCCTGATGAGGAGTCGGAGGAAGAGGAGGAGGACGAGGAGGAGGACGAGAGTGCGGACGAGGTTGTTGTCGACAAGAAGGGAAAGAAGCCTGCGCGTGGTCAGCGAGGCGGACTGCGCAGCGACCCTGGAAAGAAGCTGGAGAAGGGTATCGGCGCGGATGCGAGTGGGACGGAGACGGAGGAGCAGGCGGACGAGGATCAGGACGAGATGGACGTCGACAAGGCGGCGCCAGCGAAGAAGGGCAAGGCAAAGGCTGCGACGCCGAAGAAGAAGGTTGCGACGCCGAAGAAGGCGAACGGCCGCGCTGCCGCTCCGTCATCGGCGAAGAAGGGCGCCAAGGGGAAGAAGGCGGCGTCGGATGAGGAGGATGGGGCGGACGCCAAGCCTCGCAAGGCTCTCCGGGGACTCAAGCAGCCGCGTAAGATGAAGAAGGCTGACCTCGACGCGGTCAGCGACGTGGGCGACACGGAGGACGAGGCGATGGACGATGCGGAGGAGGGAGGGAGCGACTGAGTCGGGTTCTCTCGTTCGCGCGCAGGTTGGACGTAGTCATCGGTACTTCTCTGGGTCTAATGCAATTGTTGTCATTCTCCTCCAAATGCAAGGGCCGCTACAAGCCTGTCTCGACGAGGATGCGAGCGAAAGATTCGAGATCGACGAGCCCTTTGCTCCGCGCGGCGTATTCAAGCATCTCGTTGAGCTGCACCAGCGAGACGTCAGCTCGCAGAGCGTGAAAGGTGTAGGAGAGTACGCACATCCCCGTCCGTCATCTTCTCCTTCAAGACCCTACACGCCCACTGCAACTCCATCAACCCGATCGCCCTCTCGCGCTTCGGCAACACACTCTGCGGCGACTCCTCAAAGAACAAGTCGAAGGTATCTTGAGCGGCGGCGACGTCTTCTGCGGTGATGTCGTCCGGATTGCCGCGTCGTCCTCGACGAGATTTCTTACCCTTGCTTTTGGCAGGACTCTTGCCCTTCCCTTTCGCTGAACCGCCGATGTCGTCCTCCGAGTCGGTTGCCGCCTCACTCAAGGATGAGTTCGAGTCGTCTGGCAGGGCATCGAGCGCCGCACCAAAGTCCTTCGCGCTGACGTCCTCGTCTTCCGGCAGGGGATTCGCCCGAGTTGATCGTCGAGCAGGCTGTCGCCGTAGCTTCGGTGCGTCGTTCTCCTCGTCCGCCACCGCCGAAGCCTTCGGTTCTCCAGCTCTTCTCAACCTCCTCCGACTCTTGCCCTCCTCTTCCTCCTCCTCTTCATCCCGATACTCCTCCCCTTCCTCCCCATCTTCCTCGTCCGTATCACCCATCAACACCTCACAAGCCTCCCTAAACCTCTCCCTCCTCACACTCCTCCCCCCTTCAACCTCTTCGTCGTCGCTCGCGACTTCCTCGAAGAGCTGCATCAAGTCGGCGCCGGCGAGGCCGAGGCGGTGCAGTCCGAGGGAGCGTAGGGCGGAGGGAATGGAGGTGAGGGAGATGCGAGAGGCGGGAGGAGGAGGAGTGGGGAGGGTGAAGGAGGGAGACGCGCGTGAAGTTGGACGAGGGTCGGGGAGGAAGCCGCCTGCTGTGCTGAATTCGGCAGGTGGCTCTGGGAGGTATCCGCCACCTCCTGCGGAAGTCGACGCGGAGTAGTCGACTGCCATTGGATCGCCCGAGTCGGCGAGAGGAGGAGGAGGGAGAGGGAGGAACCCGCCTTCGCTCGCGAAGTCGTCGAGGAGGAAGCCGCCCTGTCCCGTGTCTGCACTGGAAGCCTGCATGTCCGTGTCGCCTGGGGGATCAGGGAGGAAGCCCCCGCCTAGATCTGCGCCGCTGTCCTCTGGAAGAAAGCCTCCTGCTCCTCCCGCATCATCCTCGGGCAAGAACCCTCCTCCGTCCGCAAAGCCTTCCGCAGGCGGCTCCGGCAAGAACCCTCCTCTCAATGCATCCGCACTTGCACCCGCATCGCCCGCAACAAGCTCCATCTCGTCGTCCTCGCCCTCCTCGTCATCCAGCACAACCGCCTTCCTCGCTTTTTTCCGTGGCGGAGGCCGTGCGTCTGAGTCTGGTGTGTGTGTGGGAGAGACAGCAGCGTCGAATGCGGCGTCGATCAAGGCTAGTCGCTTGTTTGCTCGGGAAGCTGATGAGGTTGAGGCGGAGGGACGGGGGCGTCGCGGGGCCTGATGGGAGCGGCAGTCGGTCAGTATAGACTTGCTCGTAACGATACGGGGACGTCGCACGCACCATTGCGCTGACAGACCGAAGTGTGTCCGCTCCGTTCGGCGAGGAGGACAGCGAGGCGGACGCGGTGAGTTGGTTCGGCTGCGCTGGTTCGGCTGTGTGCGAGTGCGAACGTTCGCCCTTTGATGTGTGAATGGCTAAACTTGGCACTTTGTCGCCGACTGCGAGATTTGGTTGTGGAGGAGGAATGACGCACCCGACGACGACCCACCTCGCTCTCCCCTTCTCTCTTTTCTCTTTCCCAAGTCACTGACACGCTCAGCAACCTCAGACAGAGCCACTCGAGCCAACCCAGCGACAACCGAGTCGAGCACCCGTCAAACCCGCACCTTCTCCGCTTCTCTCCCCACATCCCATCGCTCCCACGCCCTCGCACACACTCAAAGACCGCCGAGCACCGTCACCATGTCCCTCTCACGCCACTTGAACCCCGACCGCGTCATCCAGGAGGCGCGCGAGCACGCGAAGAAGCACCGCAACGGACGCGAGACCGTTCACGACATGCTCCAGCGCGGCGAGGCGAGCGGCCACCTTCACCGCACCCATAACGGGCATGCCAACTATGACACCGACCCCATCCCCAAGTACCGCATCCCGACCAAGGGAACCGACGCCAAGACGGCTTACGACCTCGTCAACTCGGAACTCCTCCTCGACGGCAACCCTCAGCTCAACTTGGCCTCCTTCGTTCACACCCAAATGAATGAGTACGTGTTATCATTGTAGGAGGCGGGAGACAGGCCGCGGGAACGTTCCAGCGAGCGAGACTGACGTTCTCCTCCTTTTCTCCTCGTTTGCAGGTACGCCGACCGCCTCATGTTCGAGAACCGCATGAAGAACCAGATTGACTCGGACGAATACCCCGGCACGACGCTGATTCACAACCGCCTCGTCTCGATGATCGCCTCGCTCTGGCACGCCGACGACAAGAAGGAGGACGCGACCGGCTGTGTCACGACTGGCTCGTCGGAGGCGGCGCAGCTCGGTGGTCTCGCGATGAAGAAGATGTGGCAGGCGAAACGCAAGGCGCAGGGGAAGAGCGCGGAGAAGCCCGAGATAATTATGGGAGCCAACGCTCAGGTCGCCCTCGAGAAGTTTGCTCGCTATTTCGACGTCAGCATGGTTACAGTGCCCGTGGACGAGTCGACGAAGTATGTGATGGATCCGAAGAGGGCAATCGAGCTTGTCAACGAGGTGCGTCTCCAGAACTCCTTCTTCTCCTGTTCTTGGCCCGAAACTGACTCCGACGCACTCCCCTACTCCTCTGACATCGCTCCAGAACACCGTGAGTCCTTCCTGCTATTCGTTCTTGACCTCGGACCTTCTTACTGACCGCCTCCCTCCCCTCTCTTCTTCCCCTCTCCGGTCTCTTATTTGGCCCACTCCTCTTCACTGCGTACAGATCGGCGTCTACGTCATCCTCGGCTCGACCTACACCGGCACCTACGAGAACGTCGAGGAGATGTCTCGCTTGCTCGACGAGTACGAAGCCAAGACGGGCCACTACGTCCCCGTGCGTCTCACGCGCTCCTCTGTCGTCCCCTCCCATCTATGACGGCTGACACTTTGACGCGCAGATCCACGTCGACGCTGCCTCGGGCGGTTTCGTCGCGCCCTTCGCCTCGCCTTCGCTCAAGTGGGACTTCCGCATCCCGCGCGTCGTCTCGGTGCGTTCCCACCGGTCTCTCAAGCATCCCACTTAGCGCTCAAGATTTACGGCGTGAATCGCAGATCAATTCGTCCGGCCACAAGTTCGGCCAGGTGCGCTTGCTTCCCTCGCGCAAGACCTGTTCTTTGCTGACTCTCTTGCGGCCCACAGAGCTATGTCGGCTGCGGTTTCATCATCTGGCGCGACAAGCAGCACCGTTCGCTCCCTCCGCATGTCCGGTTACGCTGTGCAGCGCTGACCTGGAGTTGCCGGACCAGTCCCCAAGGAGCTCGTCTTTGAGCTGCACTACCTCGGCTCGGTCGAGTACTCGTTCTCGCTCAACTTCAGTCGTCCGGCCGCGCCTTTCCTCGCTCAGTACTGTGAGTCAGCGAGCCCGCTTCCCTGTCTGGCGGGAAGCTGCCGACAGCGGATACTTACGGTTTGACGATGTACCTCGACGGTTCGTACACAGACAACCTCCTCTACCTCGGCTTCGAGGGCTACCGCCGCGTCGCCCTCAACGACCTCAAGAACGCGCGCCTTCTCGCCCGTGCCCTCGAGCGCTCGAAGTGTGCGTCCCCGTCCAGCTTCCCCTCTTTCTCACGGGCTGACGGTCGGGTGGCGAGCAGACTACAAGGTCGTCTCGGAGGTGCACCATCTCAAGGACAGGAGCTTGACTGAGAAGGCGAAGGAGACGGTTGGTGCTGTCGACGATGTCGGTGCGTCAACTTCGCCAGTCTTGCGGTCTCGTGGGCAGCATAGCTAACTTTCCTCTTTGTCCCTGGCGCGTGCGATCCAGAGGCCTACGTCCCCTCGCTTCCCGTTGTCGCCTTCATGTTCAGTGACGAATTCCGCCAGGGTGCGTCCCGGCGCTCTCTCCCGCTTCGGCTGCCTCTCACCCAACGTATCCGCAGAGTACCCGCGCATCAAGCAGCGCAGCATCCAGCTCGGTCTCCGCGAGCACAACTGGATCGTCCCGAACTGTGCGTTACTTCGTCTCTCGCTCGTCGACGATCCCGCTGAGCTGTGACTCGTTTCGCAGACGACCTTCCGCCCAACGCTCAGGACAAGGAAGTTCTCCGCGTTGTGATCCGCGAGAATTTCAACGAGGACATGGGTGCGTCTCCCACCCCCTTCCCTTGATCGACGCTGACCAACTCTCCTGCAGTCGAACGCCTCTTCCACGACATCATCGAAGTGACCGAGCAGCTCATGGACGAGCACAAGGCCGACGTCCGCCAGCCCGGCGAGGGCGAGGGCAGGAACGTCAATGCCCCCAAGCACGGCAAGGGCAAGGAGCAGTCCATCTCGGAGAGAATGGCGGCGAGCCACGGGGAGGGCACGAGGCCGGTGCGTTACCGACGCTCTCGCGATCCTCATGTGCTGCGAGAGCTAAGACGGGTGTTGACGTTGCGCAGGTCGGCCACGACTCGGTCTGCTAAGTCGAGTCTCGCTTGCTTACGCTTGAAAGAAGGAAGGAAGCTGGAACCGCTTGTTGGAATTGCTTGGACGGAGACCCCGCTTGTACATATGCTACCTACAGACACCGGAAATCGCAAAATCAGTTCAGTCTTCGAAGCGTTGCGAGCTGAGAAATTGGGAAGGTCGACGAGAGAACAGGGTCTGTGTTGCAACTCGTTCCGGCACGGTCAAGGCGGACGTGCATCCCCCAGTAAGGAGAGAGGCAGGGAGAGGAGTGAGGACTCACCTCAAATAACTGTGTAACAACCAAACGCGGATATGTACGCACTGCAAGACGGTCTGAACAAGATCGGGCGAGATAGTATAGTGGTTAGTACAGCTGGTTCTGACGCAGTCGTTTCCAGCTAACCTGGGTTCGATCCCCAGTCACGCCTTACCTTTTGCCCGCGTCTCCTACCTGCGCTGGAGGGTGGGCGAATGCTCTCTCTTTTGCCGCTCACAGCTGCCAAGCCGTTGACGAAGAAGCTGCCTTCCAGTGACGGTGCTCGAACCGAATTCTCGAGCCGCACACAAGACGAGCGCGTATTGAGCAGATGAGCTGACCAGAAATGCATTGGGGAGAGTAATCAAGAGACCGGTGAGCACGAGAGGCAGTACAACAACACAGCAGCAGCCCGCACACCTCCCCCCGATATCCGTCCCGCTCAGAAGTCCTCGTCACTCCACCCACTCCCATCCGCGCCGAACGCATCCGCAATTGCCTCCAACTCGCGCTTCGCCAATTCCTCCATTTCGCGCTGCGCTTCGGCTGACATCGTGCGTGTGAAGGTGCGCGAGGTGCGGAGGACGATCTTGGAGGAGGAAGTGGAGGAGGAATCGGAGGCGTTGCGAGGGGGCGGAGCGGGGCGGGCGATGGGACGTGCTGGTGGAGGGGCGAGGCGAGAAGAATCTGGCTTAGAAGCGAGCGTCGGAGCGAGTATAGGAAGGGCCGGCTTGCGGGATGATGCGCCGAGAGAAGAGGGCGGAGTAGGCGCAACGGCCGTCTCGTCGAGTTGCGAGAGGGCAAGCTCGAAGGTATCGTCGAGGTCGTCGAAGAACGACTCTTCGTCGTCTGCATCGTTCGTGAGCGAGTCCTGCTGGGCAGGAACGACGGCAGGCGATTGATGTTGGATCGCAACGGTTGGCAAGGGCTTTGCCGTTCGTCGAGGCGAGGATTTGGTCGCCGATACCTTGCTCGCCGACATTCCGAGCGTGCCCTGGACCGAGCGAGACGCCCGTGCGGGTGTACGGCGAAGCGGGGACGTTGTTCCGGTAAGAGCGTTCGTATTGGGCGAAGGTCGGAGCGGTTCTCCTGCCACATCAACATCCCGTCAGCTACCACGACGAGCAGTGACTTCGAGAAGACGTACTCTTGACAGGCAGCACCTCCCGCGCTTTGCCCTTGCCCTTCGGACTCGCCAGCGAGTCGAGTCCCTCGCTCGCCTTGACCGCCTGCCGCGGTACGGCAGGACTCGACAAGCCCGCCGCTCGCGCATTGACCTTCATCGCCAGCTGGCTGACCATCTGCAGCGTCCTCGCATCGAGCGGCTGACTCGAGCTGTCGGTCCCGCCCTTCCGCCTGTCGAGCGCCTTCCGCCGCTTCCGCAACCGTGCTGGCCGCTCCGTCGTTCCGCTAGTCGAGCCGGACGGACTCGGGAGAGATGCAAGGGTGGTCGTGCGTTTGGGCTCAGGCGTGCCGTTCGATGTGACGCCGAGCGAGGGAGACGGGGCGCCGCTGCGCTGAGAAGCGCGTGGACGAGGCGACGAGCTCCCTGGTTGAGCTGGGGCAGACGCAGTGCTGGCGAGGATGGATTTGGTCTCCCAGAAGACGTAGCAGCCCTCCTCCTCCGACTCGTGGTCGCTGTAGTCCAACATCTTCGGCTCGCTCAACACACGGCCTGCGCGGCAGGGCAACGCGGTCAGCGGGGCGGTCAAAAGCATCAGCAGGTTTATTGAGATCGTCTGCGCGCCCCAGTACTCAAGAAAGCGCCTACGGAACGAGCTGAAGTGAGCAAGCAGTGATGAGGTTCGAGGAGAGGAGCGAAGTCGCGGGTCAACCTCGTCGCAGACGCTCACTTCGGCTGTTTCGCTTGGTTTGCTTGTTCTAGAGGCTTGTTGAGGGGCTACAAGAGGTGCGCCGCCATTCTCAATTCGCCCCATCGTGTGCTCACCTCGTTCTTCTCCCGCACCTGATCGACCCAGCATCATCGAGTTGCGAAGCCTGTGCAGGTGTGTGAAGAAGTGGACAGGCAGTGAGGAATGGCACGGTCCTACTCAAAGCCGGCCAACGGTCCAACACCAGCACGAGACGCCCGCGCCCGCATCCTCTCTCTCCTCACCTCTCGACTTGCAGTCGCCCTCGCCTCCGTCTTGGTCACGCTCGTCTACTGCTCCTTCACATCCTTAGCGGTCCAGCAGGGCGTCACGACCAAGGATGTCTTCACCTCGTCCTACGACTTGACGCCCATCCAGGCGACGTCTCGAGGACCTGAAGCGAAGGAGAAGCTCCTCATCCTCACTCCGCTTAAAGACGCCTCGCCCTGGCTCGACGAGTACTTTGAAAACATCGCACGGCTCAACTACCCGCCAAACCTCGTCTCACTGGCCTTCCTCGTCAGCGATTCGACAGACGACACCGTCGCGAAACTGCGGAGACGAGCAGCTCGATTGGCCAAGCTTCCCAAAGCTCAGGGATACGACAGCATCACGATCTTGCAGAAGGACTTCAACTTCAACCTTGCGTCCGAGGTGCGGCACGGGTTCGAGGGCCAGCCCGTGCGACGAGCGTTCATTGCGCGGGCGCGGAATTACCTTTTGTCGGCGGCGCTGCGGTGGGATCATGCGTGGGTGCTGTGGCTCGACGTCGATGTCGTGCGGTACGACCCGAACATCCTGTCCGACTTGATGAGCATCGACAAGGACGTTGTCGTGCCGAACACCCTGTGCGTTTCGCTCTTGTTCGTCGAGATAAGCCTCCACGCTCTTGACAGCTGATATGTGGCCCGATGCGTGGCAGATGGCATCTGGAGAAGAACTGGGACTTCTGGGTGAGTTGGTCGCGCGCTTCGCTACTCTTGCGGGACCAGGCTCATCTCGAGAGACTGTATCCCGCTTTTCGAATCAGCGCACGCTGACTCTGATCACGTCTCATAGGGCTTTGACCGAAACAACTTCGCTGAGACGGAGGCGTCGCTCGACTTGCTGGAAAAGATCGGGCCGAACGTCATGCTCGTCGAGGGTGCGTTCTTCGCTCGATTCTGCGCTTACTGCTTGCTGACGATTATCGGTGTAGGCTATCGAGAACTGATGACGAACCGCCTGCACCTCGTCGACATGCCGACCCACCTCGGACTCGCGTACGTCCCGCTTGACGGCATCGGCTGCACGTTCGCCCTCGTCAAGGCACATGTGCACCGCGAAGGGATCACCTTCCCGACCTACGTCTTCGAGAACGAGGTGCGCCGGCTGGCCTTGATTCCGAGACTCGGTCGACTTCAGCTGACCGTGCCCACCCGCTGCTGCAGGTTGAGACTGAAGGCTTCGCCAAGCTCGCCAAGCGCGCAGGCTTCGAAGTCGTCGGCGTACCCGGCCTGCTCGTCTTCCACGCGCAAAATCACTAATTCTCGACATGCGACCCGCTCGACTCGACTTCTAGACGCTATATCCACTCGGCTCCACGCATGCCCTCTATACCCCGCAGCACACCCACACGGACACTGTCGCATTATCTCCCATATACGAGCACACGCGCAAGCATCTTGTTGTATTCGCATGAGCGGAACGAGGAGGAGTTGGACTCGCAATGCCGTTCCTCGTCCCGCTGCCGCTTCCCGCTGCGTTCTTGTCAAGCTGAGAGTGTCCGCCAGCCTCTGCCTGACAGCCTGGCGCTCTCGTCGCTCTTGTCCTCGGCCTTGCGCCGTCATCAGCGCGACCAGACGCGGTTCACGGCTGTTTTGACTTCTCACTCTCAGCTCGCTCTCGCTCTGACGGTTCACTTCTTGCTTACTGGCGATTTCTGACGCGCTGTGATGCCGGCTATCGAGGCGGAAGAGGCCCTCATGGCCGAGCTGTTCGCCGACCTCGACGCCAGCTGCTTCACCTCGCCGCCCTCGTCCCAGCCACTCGCCACATCGCAGGGCAGTCGAGCACGACCAGTACATCCTCCAAAACGTGTTAAGCTGGGCACGCCGTCCCCGCGACCTCAGACTCGCACAGACCGACTCCCTCGACCCGTCCCTTCCTCGAAATCCGCGCCGTCCTCTCAGCCTTCACAACCCGCTCCCTTCTGGGACAACCCCTTCGCACATCCTCCACTTACACAACAGTCGCTCGCCGAACGCGACCGTCGCGAAAGAGCCATCGGAGTCGCCCCTTCTCTCCCTCGAGATGCTGGGCGGAAGGTCGTGGGAAGAAACAGGGCGCACCAGGATCCGCTGGCGGATCAGGCTATCAACGCGGGTATGAAACGAGGGAGGGAGGAGAAGGACGTGGGGAAGGGAAGGGCGGTCAAGCATGTTGCGGTCGAGATTGAGGGGAAGGAGAATGCAGATGTCTTGCGGCGCGGTCCGCTGAGGGAGCGGAAGCCGCTTGTGTTCAAGGAGCAGGAGGAGAATGAGAAGCTGCACGCGTCAACTGAGGAGAAGCCTCGCGTCGACGAATTCGCCGATATGCTCGAGGATGTCGACTGGGACAAGGAGATGCTCGCGTTTGACGATGAGGCAAAGGCAGTGCATCGAGACGTAAGTTGAGACTCTGTTGTTACGTAGTACAAGGCTGACCCTTCGCTCGCAGGAGAAGTACATTCCGCGCAGCAAGCGCTACGTTCGATGTCGAGTCGAGGAGGTCGTCGAAAGCGTTGGCGCTTCGAGCCGGCCACAAAAGGTGCGTAGAATCTTCGACGTGGGTCTGCGTTGTACTGACACCGCTTTACCAACAGCTCCTGACGGTCTCGAGCAAAGCATTCGACGACTTGCGGCAAGTCGCTCTGTGCGACGATTGGGTGGACACGCCAGTCGTGACAGGCAAGGTCAAGCTACACATGTTCGCTCGCCTCGCGCTAACGCTCTCGCATGCAGGCGACATCGTCAACCTGGTTGGCGACTTCAACCTCGCCGCTAAAGACACGCCTCTCCAGCTCACCCGCTCGCACAGCCTGCTCATCCTCCACCCTGACATCCTCGTCTCCTCCACCAAAGTCGCCGACTCGTCTCACTGCACACGCAAAGCCGTCTTGCAGGAGATCATTCGTACGGTCGGCGGCACAACTCCCTCCCTTCTTTACGGGAACATGCTTCACTCGCTCATGCAGTCGTGCATGATGGAAGGTCGATGGGACGACGAGTACCGCCGTGGCAAGATCGATGAGGTTGTCAAGGAGTACGGCGGACAGCTCTGGACTATCGATGTCGGCTTCGAGAAGGCGAAGGAGGAGCTGCTGAACCGGAGCAAGGACCTTGAGGCGTTTGCGGAGCGCTTCCTTGGCGAGAAGCCGAAGGTGCGTCATTCTCACGATCCGTCGAGCGTGGACGAGCGCTGACGCTCCTCGCAGGTCGACGCCTTCCTCTCCGACCCCCGCGCCCTCGACACCGCCCGTTCCCGCTTGGCGATCAACGCGACCCTCGATGTCGAAGACGACATCTGGTCACCTCGCTTCGGCTTGAAAGGCAAGATCGACGTCTCGACACTCGCGAACGTGGTCGACTCGGTCGGCTTCTCGCGCAAAGGTACCGCGCCTTTCGAGATCAAGACCGGCAGGACCAACGCAGGAATGGAGCATCGCGCGCAGACGATGCTGTACACGTTGCTCATGAGCGACCGCTTCGGTGAGTGCCGCACCCAAAGTGAGAGGCGGAACGAGGCTCACGTTCGCCCTCTCGCAGACGAAGACATCGATTCCGGCCTCCTCTACTACACCCAGTCGAATGAGGTCTTCCGCGTCCAAGCCGCTCGCAACGAGATCCGCGGCCTCATCCTCGCTCGCAACCGCTTCGCAACCTTTCTGCACCGGCGGATGACCCTCACGCCGAGCGGTTTCGTCCCGCCTACGCAGGCGTCGCAGTCGCACCCGGGCAGTCCTCGCCCAGTCAAGGACGAGCCAAGCATTGGCAAGGAAGAGGATGAGGACGACGCGCTGTGGGGCGACGCCGACTTTCCCGTCTCCTCGCAGGTCGAGGGCGCCGAGCTTGCGCTTCTCCCGCCGCCGATTGACGACGAGCGTTCGTGCAAGAAGTGCTACGTCGGAGATGCGTGCATGCTCTATCGCAAGGTGCGCAACGTCCGGGCTGACTGAAATGGGTCACGCTGAATGGTTGCGCGTCTGCAGGCGGTCGATGGCGACGACATGATCTGTGACGACGAGACGGACCCGCTCCAGCTCATCTACGCCGAGAAGACCGATCACGTCACTGCAGCGCACGCCGAGTTCTTCAAGCAGTGGGAGCGGCTCATCAGCCTCGAGGAGCAGGAGCTCGTCCGCTTCAAAAAGGAAATCTGGACACTGCAGGCGGAGGAGCGAGAGCAGCTAGGCCGGTACGTCCTTTCTTGACCGCTCACCAACTCTGCTGACGCCCGACATGCACCGCAGCTGCTTCGCCAATATGGTCATCTCGGAGGTGAAGGCGGAGGAGCAGTCGAGCAAGACCTCGGTTCATCGCTTCGTGTACCGCCTGCGCCCTCGATCGCCGACCGAATCATCCCTCCTTGGCGGCTCTATCTCGACCAACGATCCGATCGTCGTCTCGCTCGAAACGCCGTCCATCCTCGCCATCTCCCGCGGCTTCGTCCTGTCCCTCTCGCCGACCGAGGTGGTCATTGGCGTCGACCGGTCGCTCACAGCCTGCCCTCAGTCGCACGGCACGGCCGTCGGCGAGCTTGTCTTCCGAGTAGACAAGGACGAGTTGGCGGCCGGCATGGGTCGCATCCGCGACAACCTCGTCCAGCTCTTCACGCCAGGCTCAGATGAACGCCGTCGCAGTCTTGTTGTCGACCTCGCCGCTCCTCGATTCCGCCCGATCGCGGAGATCAAGCAGGCCGCCCTGCCTTCTCACCTGAACGGCGACCAGCGGCAGGCCGTCGCGAAGGTCTTGACAGCCCAAGACTACGCCCTCATCCTCGGCATGCCCGGCACAGGCAAGACGACGACGACTGCCGAGGTCATCAATGCGCTTGCGCAGGCGGGCAGATCCATCTTGCTTACCAGCTACACGCACTCGGCCGTGGACAACATCCTTCTCAAGGTCAAGGACGCCGGTCTGAGCATCTTGCGTCTCGGCAACCGCGACAAGGTGCACCTTACTGCAACCGCACACTGAGCCTGGAGCTTGACTGACAATGTCTTCCCGCAGGTCCTCCCGTCGCTCCATCCTTTCACCCTGACCTCCGAAGACTACGCTCACTCGCTCTCCGACATCGACAACAAGCTGCTACGACCGCAGATCGTCGCGACGACATGTCTCGGCATCAATGAGTGAGTCGCTCGATTAAGTCCGCCTGCTTCGCATTGCTGACCTGAGTCCTGCAGACCCATCTTTGTTAAGCGGCGTTTCGACGTCTGCATCGTCGATGAGGCGTCCCAAGTCACGCTGCCAACCTGTCTCGGCCCGCTTCGCTTCGCCGACTCGTTCGTCCTCGTCGGTGACCACAACCAGCTTCCGCCTCTCGTAAGTGCAGCCGCTTGTCCAGCTCAAAGTCTACACTGACGAAGCTCGTCTCCAGGTCCGCAACGGCGCCGCTCGCAAGGGCGGCCTCGACGTCAGCCTCTTCAAGCGCCTTTCGGAGGCTCACCCTGACGCCGTCGTCAATCTGACGCACCAGTACCGCATGAACGGCGACATCATGTCGCTTTCGAATGAGCTCGTGTACTCTGGTCAGCTCAAGGTTGGCGACGAGCGTGTCGGCGGGCGGAAGCTGGAAGTGCGGAAGGATTTGGCGGAGTTAGGCGTCGAGCCTTGGGTGCGGGACATCGTCGATCCGGAGTGAGTGCAGCGCCTCCAAGTCGGCTTTGGGAATCGCTGACGCATCGCACACAGTCGAAGCGTCATCTTCATCGACACGGACGCTTTGCCAGCGCGGGAACGCCGCAACGGCTCGCTGATCGACAACCCCTCGGAAGCAGTCCTCGTCAAAAAGGTATGCATACTCTCGCAATCCCATAGCTTCACACGCTGACCTTCGCCCCGCAGACGGTGTCGGCTCTTGCGGCAAGCGGCGTTGACGAGGAAGACATCGGCGTCATCTCGCTCTATCGCCAGCAGATCAAGCTTCTCTCGCGGCAGCTCTCGTCGCACCCCGACGTCGAGATCCTGACGGCCGACCGAAGCCAAGGCCGCGACAAGGAGTGCATCGTCCTCTCACTCGTCCGCTCGAACACTACTGGCAACGTGAGTCATTTCCTTCAGTCGCCGCACCCTGCAGCGAGCTCACCAGTTGAGCGCTTGCACAGGCCGGCGACTTGCTCAAGGACTGGCGCCGCGTCAACGTCTGCCTCACGCGCGCCAAATCGAAACTCGTCATCTTCGGTTCTCGCTCGACCATCTCGCACGTCCAGCTCATGGCCGACTTTGTGCGTCTAGTCGATGCGAAGGGTTGGGTGTACGAGCTGCCTGCGATCGCGGCCGTCGTGGTGGAGGAGGACGTCAAGATCAAGCTCGAGGAAGATGTCGAGGAGAAGAAGCCGGTCATCCGGAAGGGAGGAGGAGCGCTGGCTCTCAGGTCACCTCTCGCCAGCGACATCCTGAACAGCTTGTAGATATCTTGTATAGCCCGGTGAGATGTTGTTGCAACCGCTTGACTCGCATCGCATGCCTACCGATCAGAAATGTGCCCAAGGATTCCTACGACTCTAGAAGGTTTCATGGCTGAGCTTGATCGCTGGTCCAGCCGCTGGTCGACCCTGGACGTGAGGCAAGTCAGCTTGCATCGCTCGTTGCGAAGGTCGAGCGACGGTTTACCTCTTCTTCCCACTCGAATCTCGCTTCCAGTGACTCTGCGCCCACGTAAACGACGAGCTACATCGTGAAGAGTGAGCAGTCTGTTACCTGAAGATGGATGTGCGCACGCACCTGCACTTCCAGGTGCACGTAGACTTCCGTCGCCGTCCGCCGCTCTGGCAAGCTCAGTACGAGGCTGTCGAGCTCAGCGACGACTCTGCCAGCGATTCTATAGCCAGGTCGTGGTCGACCTGTCGGAGTACCAAGTCAGAAAGCGTTGGAGGGGGAAAGGGAAAAGACGCACCGTCCGGCGCGATGATCCAGCCGTCGTCTCCTTCCAGCGCTGCGTCCGGGTCAAATAGCCACAGCGTCTCGGCTAGTATGGGCGGCTCGTCGCGGTTCAGGCTGTACTGCATGTTGAACGTCTTGGTCCACCTCGTCGACGGGTCGAGAAGCGAGTCCTGCAGAGGCGAGACCCGTCACTTCGTGAAAGAAGGCGATGAAGGAGCATTCTTACCTTAGCGACAACCTCGCTGAACTTGCCGAGCACGTACTTCTGCCCGCCGCTTCCCACGCTGACTTCCCTCGACGCCATCGCCTTTTCCCAGGACGTCGCCCAGTCGACGGCCGTCATCACTCCGAGCGCGAACTTCGTCGTTCGGGGCTGAAGCGTCTCGGATAGGTAGAAGCGGAGCGCGCCTTCGCAGACGGCGGAGTGCGCGGGGAGCGAAGGGATCACGAGCGAGGCGTGTGGAGGACGGAATGTCTCGCGCAGACGGTGGACGAGGTAGGGCGACTCGCCGAAGCCCTACTCGAAACTGAGTGAGCGCGGAGAGACGAGAAGAGACGCAAGTAGCTCACGCCGGAAAGGAGGATGTGCTTGGCGCTTCCTCGCGAGAGCACCGACGAGAGGCGGACGATGATGTCGTTAACGGCCGGCTTGAAGACGTCCTCAACGTCTTGTCTGTGGCGAGAGTCAGAGTGAAACGAGATGGAGCATAGGCGAGACTTACGCTGTGAGGGTCATCCAGCCATCTCGGATCCTCGCTCCAGAGTCGATGCCCTTCTCGAGCTTGTGATCCATCTCCGCCCCGTCTTTCTGTATCCTCAGCTTGTACTCCGCATCGGGTGCGACCGCGACGCCGGCGAAGACGGGCAAGACCTTCGTGCGGAACTCCTCGACAAGGTGCGAGGCGATCGAGGCAGACTTGAACTTTGTCCGTGCGAGGCGTAGCTCGAGGAACGTGCGGAAAGCGGAGGTGATGGCGGCTGTTCCGGCGGGAAGGCCTGCAGGACGAGTCTCAGCTTGAGAAGCTTGAAGGGCGAAGGCGAGAGCGGAGAACGTACGGGAGACAGGCTCATAAGCTCGCAAGCGCAGTCGCGGGTGATTCGCTGCGACGGTGTAGCCGATCTGTGGGCAAGCTATCAGATGCGACGAAGGAGAGGAGAAGAACAGCCAAACTCACGATGGAAACACCTTCCTCCGCCGCGTCGCAGAGCACGAATGAACCCCCTTCTTTCAGCCACGTCTTCTCCGGATCTTTCGTGTGCCGTCGCGCACAGTGCGCAATTGACGCCGGCTCCTTGACGAAGATCTGCGGAATACTCTCGCTGAGCGGACCAATCTCGCGGGCGAACGAAAGGGGTGCGCGAGCGACTCACGAGCCTTCCGACTGCAAAGCGCTCAGGTAGCAGACCAGCGTCTTCCATCGACTCGCGGATCATGTCGGTCTCGGCTGTCGTCCAATCTGCTGGGATGGCAATGACGAAGACGCAGGTCGACCAGAGGCGGAGGAAGGTCGCTTCGCCGTTTGGCGTGCGTTCGCCAAACCAGGCGCGGGCGCTAGAAAGTCACAGCACGTCAGAACGTCTTGTAAGCGGAGACGAAAGCGACGTTCGAGGCGCACCATGCGGTCAGGTGTCTGAGCCAAGCTGCGTAGATGTCGCGCAACCTCGGACCGCTATGCACCGTGACGACCTTGCGCTTCTTCTCGACCGGGGCGACCGCCTTGGTCGAGCTGCCGCCCGATCCGTTCGACGGCGTGTTCGTCAAGTCGACCCAGTCGTAATCTGCGCGAGCGTCGACGGCGTCGAGGAGGCCTTCGGAGGACAGAGACCACGTCGAACCCTTCATCGAGGCGAGCGAGGTGGACGAAGTGCCCATCGAGGCGGGAGCGGGAGCGAGTCGGGCGGCGTAAGGCGAAGGCGAGGAGAGCGGGGCGGGCTTTGCCTTGCGAAGCAGCTTCTTCTTCGCTACTGATGTCGATGTTGCAGACGAAGGCGAGTCCATCGGCCTCATCTGCTCCTTCCAACCTTTCACGACAACCCACCCTTCCTCCTTAATCCGCTCCCTGCCCTCAGGCGTGAGCGCCTCAGCGCCATACATCCTCGGCGTGTCTTCGCGGTCATAGGCCATCATTGAAGGCGTGCGAGAGGGAATTGGCGTCAGAGAGGGCGAGGAGAAGGGGAAGGTGAGGACGGTGCGAAGGGCGGAAGGGGTCGAGAGGGGTGCGCAGGACCAGGTGAGATGTGTGAGGGCAACGGAGGCTGTCCCGGAAAGGTTAGCGTGCGCAGTCTGCTGTCAGAGAAGCAAGACAACGTACAGGCAGAGTTGCCGACGTCGAAGGCAAGGACAAGCTTCTCCGCCTCGCCCCAATACCGCAGCCCGTCCGTCCCGGCAACACGAGAGCTGCTCATGCCGTTTCAGAGACCACAGACTGCTCGGGATGAAGCGGCTGGAGATGGTTCTCCCGATACTTCCGCTGCGCAAGCGGAAAGGACGGGGAAGAAGTAGCTTCGGAGACAGGGTGCAGCACTTCGAGTCAAGTCGAAGGACTCGGCAAGGTAGCTCGCGCCCTGTAAGGCGTCTAGCAATGGTACAGATGGGCGAAGAGCGGGATGCAGGCTCGAGCGAGACGAAGGGAGTGTCCGCGGACCCTCCGGAGATGAGGGCGACACGGGCGGGCCGTGTGTGCCCAAACTGACGGTCAATAAACACATACCAGCGCTTGGTAAGGGTCCGCAAGGGTGCTGGCCGTCCGTCGAGGCATCGTGGATCAACGCGACGAGGAAGAGGTGGGAGCGCACGGGAACGGCACGGGACAGCTGCGGCAGCTCGGTCGTGGTCCGTAAAGCTGAAAGCAAAGCACTCACGTCCACTGCGAGCCGCAGGAAGCTGCGAGGGAGGAGAGGCGGACGCGCAAGGGTCTCCGAGTGATGAGAAAGCTCTCTCTTGCTCACATCGCGCTCGACAGCTCGCTTTCGTGGCTTGCCTGGCTTGACAGACTCGTGCAGACTCTAGCTAGACGCTTGCGGAGGTGCCCCAGCGCTTCCCGCGACCTGGGAGACCGCGCACACTCCCTCTTCCTCCGCCAAGCCGACCACACTCCCGCTCCCGTTCGACTCGCAGCCGACGGGCGCGCTCTAGCACGAAGTGGACGAGGACGCCATGTCGTCCATGTTGCGGATAGGGCGAGATCGCCGCAGGCCGGAATCGGCCGTCCTCGAGCAGTTCGCACCGGATGGGAGGAACCTCTCCGACACTACGCACCCCGACTATGACCCTGCGACCGATCCAGAACTCCGTGAGTCTCCTTCGTTCGCTGAGGACGTGCAGGAGAAGCGATGCCTGTTGCGGGAGGATGGGCGGATTCTTCCGCGAAACTTCCGGACTCGCTTCGGTTCAGTGGATGGCTTGCGAGGGCACATACGCGGCACACGGTGTGCAGTAGGATAGGTAGTACAAGGCGCTGACCCAGTGCATCCCTACGCATTCTCTCCTTGCCTTCCAACCCACCTTCTCTGCGACCTCCACCCTTCGTCCGCCCCGCCGTGCAGGTCTACGAGTCGTCCGAACCGCTGCTGACTCGATCAACGTCACAAACGAGGAGGAAGACCGACGGCGGTTCAAACGCTTCGCGTCTCGGCGGCAGAAGAAGGCAGAGAGCGGGTCTGCACTCAAGCCTCGGCGGACGATCTTTGGTCGACGGAAACGGCGGATATCTGAGGAGCCGGAGAGTCATGATGGACATGCAGCGCAGTCGGAAGAGGGAGGAATGGCTGCCGAGATGGACGACGAGGAGCGGGCGAACGTCGAGCGTAGATTGACGAGGCTTGCGGCAGCGGCCGAAGCGGAAGAATCTGCGCGCCGGCAGGAGAAGCAGGACGGTGGTACGAGCGGGAAGGGCTGGCTGAAGAAGGACAAGAAGGAGAAGGGACGGCGGGTCGTCTATGTTAACGTCGAGGGTGTCTTGACGGATCCTCGAGGGTACGAGCGGAACAAGGTCCGGACGAGCAAGTACACCTTGCTGTCGTTCGTGCCGAAGGTGTGTCGCAGAACTAATTTGAAGATCTTACGAAGTGTGCTGTGCTGACGATCTCTCTCTCGCAGAACTTGACCGAGCAGTTCCGCCGCATCGCCAATGTCTACTTCCTTGGCCTCGTCGTTCTCCAGGTCTTCCCCATCTTCGGCGCCGCCTCTCCCCAAGTCGCCATGCTTCCTCTCGTCGCCATCCTCTGCATCACCGGCATCAAAGACGGTGTCGAAGATCTCCGTCGACACGCGCTTGACAACGAAGTCAATAACTCGGCTGTGACGCGATTAGGAGACTGGACAAACGTGAACGTGCCGGAGGAAGACAGGCCGTGGTGGGCGTTCTGGCGGAGACCGAATCCGAACCACCGCGTCTCGAAGGGCGTGCGGAAGTTGCGCGAGAAGGAGGGCAGCTACGACGTTGGCTTCCTCTACGCCGAGCAGCCTGGAGCGGCCGAGTCGAGCATGACGCTCGGCGGCGAATCGATCCAGATTGCAGGTCCTGGCGCAAGGGCGAGGGGCGACAGTTCGGCTTCGACGATGGTACCCGCTGGCAAGGCCGATTCGACCTACACAGTCGACAGTCTCGCATATGGCACCGGTCAAGCCTCGTATCCGCCTCGACTACTCCGCTCTTACACGCTCGAAACGACTCCCTCGACCGATCCCAGCTATCCTCCTTCCGCCCTCGGCCGCTCCACCCGCTCGAAGCGCTCGAGCAGCGATGTTGTCTCGTATGAACATGCGACACCCGGCACGGCCAAGTGGGAGCGCACGTTGTGGAAGAAGCTTGAGGTCGGCGACATCGTCCTACTGAAGGAGAACGACCAAATTCCTGCCGACATCGCCGTCCTCGCGACGTCCGACTCGGACGGGGTCTGCTACGTCGAGACGAAAAACCTTGACGGCGAGACGAACCTGAAACCTCGTAAGGCGCTAAAAGCGACGATGGGCATCGCGAACGAGGAGGACGTCGAGCATGCGCGGTTCTGGGTCGACAGCGAGCCGCCGCATGCAAACCTGTACTCGTACAACGGTGTGCTGCGGTGGCGGTCGAGGGAGGAGAAGCTGGGACTCGAGCATCCGATCATCGAGGGTCGGACGCGGGATCAGGGCGAGGAGATGCAGGCGAGTCGCGTTTCTTTCCAAACATGATTGCCTGCTGACTCGGTCTTCCACCTCTCAGGAGGCGGTCACGATCAACGAGCTCTTGCTTCGAGGTTGCGCCCTCCGCAACACGAAGTGGGTGATCGGCCTCGTCGTTTTCACCGGCGCAGACACCAAGATCATGCTCAACCAAGGTGCGCTCAATCGAATGGACCGCCGCCCGCAGCTGCTGACGACTCGTTGCGCAGGCGAGACGCCTTCGAAGCGGTCCAAGATCGAGAAGGAAACGAACTTCAACGTCTTGGTCAACTTCTTCGTCCTCGTCGCGCTGTGCGTCGGTTGCGCGATCGGTGGAGGTATCTATGACAACCAGTCTGGCCGGTCAGCACAGTATTACGAGCCTGGCGGAGAGTACTCGAGCTACGCGGCCGTCAACGGGCTCATCACGTTCGGGTGAGTCTCGCGTGCACTCTCGCAAGCTGATTGCCGCCGCTAACGTGATTCCTTCACGCAGCGCAACCCTCATCCTCTTCCAGAACATCGTCCCGATCTCGCTTGTCATCACGGTCGAGCTCGTCAAGACGATCCAGGCGTTCTTCATCTACCAGGACATCGACATGTACTACGAACCGCTCGACCACCCTTGCGTGCCCAAGACGTGGAACATCAGCGACGACCTCGGTCAGATCGAGTACATCTTCTCCGACAAGACCGGCACCCTGACGCAGAACGTCATGGAGTTCCAGAAGTGCGCAGTCGGAGGCGTCTCGTACGGCGAGGGCATCACGGAGGCGATGCTCGGCGCGGCGAGGCGAGAAGGGCGGGATACGTCGGCGGTCGACCCGGCGCAGAACGTCGAGCACCTCACGCAGCGCAAGGAGCAGATGGTTCGGACGCTCCGCGGCGGCTTCAAGAACCGCTACCTCCAGGACGACAAGGTCACGCTCATCTCGCCGCCGATGGCGGACCAGCTTGTCGCCCGGGGGACTGAGCAGCATCAACGCCTCGTCGACTTCTGGCGGGCACTCGCAGTCTGCCACACCGTCTTGACGGAGCGACCTGACGAGTCGAATCCCGACATCCTCGAGTACAAGGCCGAGTCGCCCGATGAGGCGGCGCTCGTTTCGGCCGCTCGAGACGCAGGCTTCGTGTTCCTCCACCGCACGAACCAGGAGATCTCGCTCGAAGTCCTCGGCCAGCCAGAAAGATACGTCCCTCTCCGCACCCTCGCCTTCAACTCGGCTCGCAAGCGCATGAGCTCGATTGTCCGCACGCCCGAAAAGCGCATCCTCCTCATCTGCAAGGGCGCCGACAGCGTCATCTACCAGCGTTTGCGAGACGACCACGACCAATCCGTCATCGACACGACGTCGAAGCAGCTTGAAGACTTTGCGAATGCCGGCCTGCGGACGCTCTGCATCTCGAGCCGTTACTTGTCGGAGGAAGAGTTTCAGAGCTGGAGCAAGCAGTACGACAAGGCTTGCGCGGCCATCGAGGACCGCGAGGAGGCGATCGAGCGGGCATGTGAGCTGGTCGAGCACGACTTGACGATTCTTGGTGCGACGGCGCTCGAGGACAAGCTGCAGGTCGGCGTGCCCGAGGCGATCGCTCAGCTACACAAGGCCGGCATCAAGCTGTGGATCCTGACGGGTGTGTTCGCGCCTTCTCCTCGTTGCGTTCTTGCCGTCAGCTCACCCCACCTTCTGTATCTTTGCAGGCGACAAGCTGCAGACCGCCATCGAGATCGGCTTCAGCTGCAACCTGCTAACGAACGAGATGGAGATTGTGCGTAGTGTGTACCTTTGCCTTGAAGCGTCCCGCTGACGGCCCACGCCGCAGATCATCATATCTGCCGAGTCGGAGGAGGGAACTCGCGCCCAGATTGGGGCCGCCCTCGACAAGGTCAACCGGAGTCGCAGTGGTCTAGCCCAGCTCGACACGGACGTCCACGGCGAGAAGATCACGGGCGCCGTCAAAGCCGACGGCTTTGCGGTTGTCATCGACGGCGAAACTCTCCGTCACGCCCTCGACAACGCCCTCAAGCCGATGTTCCTCGAACTCACGACCCAGTGCAACGCCGTCGTCTGCTGCCGCGTCTCGCCAAGCCAGAAGGCGCTCACGGTCAAGCTCGTCAAGGACGGCAAGAACGCAATGACCCTGGCTATCGGAGATGGTGTGTGTGCTCCGCTCTCTTCCCTCTTCCGTCAATACTGATGCGCACGTTTCGCAGGCGCCAACGACGTCGCCATGATCCAGGAGGCGCATATCGGCGTTGGCATCGCCGGTCTCGAGGGCGCGCAGGCGTCGATGTCGGCCGACTACGCGGTCGGGCAGTTCCGCTACCTCACCAAGCTCCTCCTCGTCCACGGCCGGTGGTGCTACATCCGCGTCGCCGACATGCACGCCAACTTCTTCTACAAGAACATCGTCTGGACCCTCACCCTCTTCATCTTCCAGTTCTTCTGCAAGTGCGTCCTTCCCGCTACGAGTTGTAGTTTTGTCGACAATGCTGACCCTCTAAGCACCCGCCAGCTTCGACTCGACCTACCTCTACGAGTACACGCTCCTCATGCTCTTCAGTCTCGTCTTCACCTCGCTCCCCGTCGCCGTCCTCGGCATCTTCGACCAGGACGTGCACGCCAAGACGGCACTTGCCTTTCCCCAGCTGTACCGGCGCGGCATCCTCGGCAAGGAGTGGACGCGCGGCAAGTTCTTCGGGTTCATGCTCGATGGGCTGTACCAGTCGGTCATCGCGTTCGGCGTTCCTTACTTCGTCTACTCCTGGTCATCGACCCTGTCCGTCACGGGCCACGACTTTTCGATTTGGGAACTGGGCACGACCGTCGCCGCCTGCGCCGTCACCGCCGCCAACCTCTTCGTCGGCCTGCACATCCGCTATTGGACCTGGATGGTCTTCGTCATCATCATCGGCTCGACGCTCGCCTTTCACGTCTGGATCGCCATCTACTCGCAGTTCCCGACCTTTTTCTTCCAGGGCGAGGTCGTTTGTGCGTGACCAGTTGTCCTGCCTTCCTCCCGCTCCTTCTCGCTGACCTCGTTACGCACGCATAGACCTGTACGGCACTCTCAACTTCTGGACGTCGATCCTCATCGTTCAAGTCATCGCCATCGGCCCACGTTACTTGTGGAAGTACATCCGCTCGACCTACTTCCCGATCGACTCGGACGTCGTTCGCGAGATGCAAGTCCTCGGTACCTGTGGACCCGGTCAACCTCGCGGCGATCTCGAGGCGGGTCAGTCGGGCGGCTTCCTGCCTATCGAGCCGACGCACGGCGTCGAGACGCGCGAGCACCTCCCGCTCGTCCAGTCGACGGATAAGGCGGCGCCGGTTCAGCTGCGCGAGCGGACTTTCTCCGCTCAGACGCTCGACTCGGAGCCGACTACACCATGGGAGAGCATCACACCTGTCCCTCGCTCGCCAGTCACGCCGCAAACCGGTTCGCACTCGCCTCATTCACCTTACTCTCCTCACTCTCCTCGCTCGCTTCACACGCCTGCCCCTCCCTCGCCCTTCGGTCCCTCCTCTTACGCATCGTCTCCCCCTTACGCCTCGGCCACCTCGACGCCGCTCGGCTCGCCGCCCATGACCTCCTCACCCGCCGGCGTGCCCGCCATCCGCGTCGACGACGCCACTCCTCGCGAGTCGTACGTCTCGCGCCTCAGCTCGCAGCCCAGCTCGCACCACGTCACGAGCGAGTCGGGCGAGTTTGATGTCCTCGACTATGCGAACCACCGCGACTCGCAGTGGGTCGCGCAGGGCGTGCCGCCCGTGACCGAGGCGGACCTCTTCGCTCGCTCGCCGCTCGAAGCGGCTCACAGGCAGTGGCGGAGCGAGGCGTCGAGCGCGACGGGCGACAGCTTCCACAGCGCCTCGCAGTCGCCCGCGACGTCGCCTCCTCCCGGCCAGCACTCGTTCTCGCCCTCGCACCAGCATCAGCCGTCTTATGCCTCGGTCGGCGGTTACGCCATGTAGTTTCGTCGTGGTCCTCTCGTGCTCGTATTGCATCGCCTTAGAACCCGTTTGCCGTTGTAGATCCGCTTCCCTCCCTTCAGACACTCGCTTCCGCTGGATACCCTACCCTCGTCACTGGCTGTACTGTACTCGTATTGCACAACTTCTTCACTCGCTCGTTCGTCCAAGGAGATATCCCCTTCACTCGTCGTCGAGCAGACAGGGGCTTTGCCGAAGCTGGACTCGTCCGGAGGTGACGTCGGGATAGGACCTCGTCCACCAGCCATTCGAGTGAACAGCATGGCCAGTGAGTGGAGCCACACGCCAGCTACAGGATACCGCTGACGACTCTCACCGCAGCCAACGAATCGAACCGCGTCGGAACCGAGGCAGGAGAGAAGTCGCGGTGAGTTCAAACCTCGAGAGCGAGTGGAAGGGACGGCAGGGTGACTTGTTCTTCCGTGCTGACTGAAGCGACTTCGCCGTTACCGACACCGCAACCCCCTTCTCTTCGTCCCCTGCTGCGACGACGACCACTTCCTACCCTCCTCCTCCTCACCATCCTGCTCCCGTCGACCACTCGACTCCTGCGACGTCTGCGTCGACTGCAACACCCGCTACCGACACCACTCGCGCATCGATCGCTGGACGCATCAGCGGAGCGTTCGGAGCGATTCATGGAGCGGGAGAGGCGATTCGTGGGACTATCAACTCTGCTTTGGACGGTGTCGGCGACGGCGTGCGTTGCGGCGTTTCCCAGTTTCCCTTTTGACCCGCAGCTGACGTGCGGAGCGCACAGATTGCCGGCCGCCCGCAAGGAACGGTCGAGTCGCGTGAATCTGCGCGGGGCGAGGAATCTGTTGCGCAGAAGGGCATCAACGAGTTCAATCAGGGTGTTGCGTCGCTCAAGGGTGACAAGGGCGCGGCAAAGACGTCGGGGATCTGAGCAGGAGTATGCCCAGGGAGGAGCATGTAGCTTAGATTTGGAGAAGACGCGGCTTGAGTAGCGGTCGCGGTGAACATATCCCAGCGTTTGGCACTCTCTAGCGTTAAATAGTGAGAGAGACTGGCTCGTCGCACGCCTGGCAGCAACCTGGCACAAGCTCGCGACAAGCACTTGGCGAAGAAGGCGCGGCGACAGCAGCATCTCGAGAGCCGGCGGATCCTCATCAGCGGGAAGCGCGGTCCGCCGGCAGTCCTGCTGCACCGTCCAGCCAAAGCATCGCTGTAGCTCGTCGAATCCCTCCTCGTGCGCCCTGGAAGACCGTCGGCACACAAGGACGATAAAAGAGACGAGACTCCGCAAGGTTCCTCTTGCGCCTTTCCTGGTGGGAATCAGCCTCGTTCGATGGAGTTGACTGTGAGAGGTCAACCTCGAACGAAAGAGCTGTGTCCGGGCGCGATGGGCGGTTGAAGGAGGGCAGAGGGTCGGGAGGAAGTGGTCGGGAAGGGCGATCTCTAAGGTAAAGGCGTCTGAGCGTAGTCGAAGGTATCCTGGGGATACGCCGTCGCTGCAAGAAGCGCTCCAGCTTCGTCGAAAGCGAGCGAGCGAGCAAAAGTTGCGGGACGAAGAGGCGCGGTCCGGGAGCGATTCGGTCGACAGCGCACAGCCCAGCAGCCCTCGTCGAGCACGCTGCTGCCCTCAAACAGCCCTACCATCGTCATTCGTCGAGGCCGAAGTGAGGGGAACGAGGTCAAGCCGCGAAGTCGCGCGACGGGTTCGTCCTCGGGTGGAGCATACATCCAAATGGCACCGCTGCTGCCGCTCGAGCTGCTCGCACTCCAGCTAGAGTCGTTTGATCTTGCGCAGAGTCTCTTTCCCTTGCCAGGCGAACTCGAACTGGAGGAGGAGACAGCCGTGATCCTCCCGTCGCTCCGGAGATGGATTACAGAGGGTCACACACCCTACGGCGGAGACATGGAGGTTGGGAGGGACGATGTACTGCCTACGAACGACATCGCGTTCACCGTGACCCTCGAAGTGACGAGTGCCGCCAACCCTGCCTCGATCCACACCCTCGTCCTCGCGATCCGCCTCCCTCTCACGAAACCGCTCGACTTTGCGCATACCCTCGCCGACGGATCACCTGCAGCGACGATTCGATTACAGCAGCCCCCGTGGATGTCACGAACAACGCACGACGGACTCGCTGCTTCCCTTCCTTCCTGCAACCCTTCGACCTTTACGTCCAACACCGACCTGCTCCTCCATACAATCGACTTTCTTCGAGACAAAGTCGCCAGCGTGATACCCCTCTCGTCGGAACCGACACCGACAGATACCCCGACGAAGGCGGACGAGCCAGAGTTCCGCGTGTGGTTGTGGTTCCCGTCGCTCTCGACGCGGGAAAAGCGAGACGACATCGTCAACTGGGCGCCCGAGTACGGCTTGACGGGGTTCGTGTTGGCGGGTGCGTCGCGCGTGTCGTTTGAGAACAGCTTCAGAGCGAAACTGAAGCGTCTTTGTCGTTTTCGCAGGCAAGCCGGCCTTGCTCTGCCTCGAAGGGACGGAGAGCAACGTGCAGACCTACCTGGCGGAGATCAAGGCCAAGAGCTGGGTAGGACTTGCTCGCTTCCCGCCGTTCTCTTCGTGCGCTGACCGCCCGCATCAAACAGGCCGACATTCCCTCCTTCCAGAAGAAGGTTCGTCTCCCTCCCTCCCTCTTCTGCCCTTCCCTCACTAACACCTCGCTCATGCAGATCTCCGAACGCTACCGCACACCTCTCCTCCCCTCTTCCACTCCCTCCACCGACCCAACAGCCCACCGCATCTTCACCACAATGGACGAGATCACCTCGCTCATCCCTCGTACAGGGCAGCGCGGAAACCGGGGAGAGATGGGCGAGGTGAGGGATTTCTTGGAGACGAAGGGCTTGGGCGAGGCGTTTGGGTTGGTGATTGGGGGTGGCCAGTTTTGAGCAAGGGCTGGCGGGTCCCGCCGCTTGTTGTCCTTGTAGCGCGACACAGGTTGTTGACGTCGCTCGCGCTGAGAGCGAGTGTGGTGCGCGATGAATGCCCTTCCGCCGGGCGTACCGATTACAAGGAGACTAGATGTACCAAGGATGGAGAGAGGGCGCGATAACAAGAAAGCTAAACAATCGGGCTGATGCTAAGACCGGCTTAAGAAGAAGGACGAAAAGAACGTCGTGGAGGGAAAGAAAGTCGAAAGGGGAATATGGGGGAGTCGCAAGACGAGTCTATGCAAAATGAACGAGAGGAAGGACAGGACAGGCCAGGAACCATTCTAAGCATGCTCGTATGCTGCGACGGCGCGCTCGTAGCGTCGCTCAGATTCCCGAACCTCCTCGACGCCGTTCGCGATGACTTCCTCGATGTTGTAGTGCTTGCCGTGCGGCGAGAGCTTGAGGCCGAGGATACCGCCGATGTCGTCTGTCGCCCTCAGGATACGGTCGAGGTCTGCCTTCGTGCTGCACGAGGAGATAAGAGCGGGTAAGTATGGGAGGCGACTGCGAAAAAGGAGGAGAAAAACGTGCTGTGCCGCGGACAAACAGAACCTCACGCGGGACGACACGAGCGGCGTGCTGCAGGGTTGAGAAAGGCGCAGAGAAGGAGAGGAGAGCGAGAACAAGTCAGTCGACGGTCCGGTATAGGAGGCCAAGAACTCGGCACTCACGCAGGGTAAGCGACGACGACGACGATGATCTTGTACCGCTCGAGCATCATGCGACTGAAGAGACCCATTTTGCTGCGTGAACGACCTTGTCAGCGTCCGTTCTTCGTCGAGAAGGAAGGCGAGACTCACGCAGGCGCAAAGATGAGGAGGGGCACGATCGGGCTGTCTTGATGACCATAGACGATGAACCCCAACTTGCGGAGTCCATTGCTAAGGTACCGACAGTTGAACGCGAGGCGGCGCAACCGATCTTGTCCATCTCGGCCGTCCATGACTTCGAGGGGCAACTTTTGCAGCGCCGGAACGAGCTTGACCGCTTCGGGTCCCATGATCGAGCCCATCGAGGTGACGATTTGCGCGAGGACCGGGGGCGACATCGATTCGGCATAGTTTTGGGCGTGAGAGGTCAGGCGGAGGGCGGAGATGAGCTCGTGAGACCCGGCAATGTAGCCGCCGGCCGCGCCAAAGGCTGTAGCAGCCGAATCTGTCAATGAAAGGAGGAGAGAGAACGGGGGAAGCGGGACGGACACTTGGTAAAGGTGCCCATGAGGATGTCGACCCGTCGCGGGTCGATGCCAAAGTAGTCGCAAACGCCGCGTCCGCGAGGTCCGAGAGCCCCAATCGAGTGCGCCTCGTCGACGTAGAGGTAGAACTGCACGGGGCAAGCCGAGTCAGGACGAGCGAGTTAAGGGAAGAGCGATTGAGACGCACCTTGTAGACGTCCTTGAGCTCGAGGATGCGCGGCAGGTCGACGAGCGTTCCCTCCATCGAGTACAGGCCTTCGACGATGAGGAGAATCTTCTTCCACGGGCGGTGGGTGCGCGGCTGGCCCTGACTGATGCACTCGCGCAAAAGGTTCTCGAGGTCCTCCATGTCGTTGTGCTTGTACTGCCTGACCATAGCGCCAGACAAACGCGCACCAAAGCGGATCGAAGAGTGGTTGAGCTCGTCCGAGATGATGAGGCACCCTTTGCACATGAGCGCGGGCAGGGTCGTCGAGTTGGTTGCGAAACCCATCGACACGATCATCGAGTCTTCGACTTCGAGGAAGCGGGCGACGAGACGCTCGGCTTGGACGTGCAGCGTCGACGTGCCGACGTCGTTGCGCGAGCCGGTGAGCGAGACGCCCATGTCGCGGACGATCGTCTCGGCCTCGTCGGCGCAAGGTCCGCGCGACTGGGCGAAACCGAGGTAGTTGTACGACGAGACGTTGAGCGCTTGCGTCGTCTCGCCCGTGAAGACAAAGTCGGCGAAGAAGTCGGTCGGGGTGCGGTCGATCAGGGTGGCCGTACGGGCTGCGACGCCAGTGACGGGTCGGGCGAAGCAGTCTTCGAGGCGGAGCTTGAGGCGACGGGTGTAGAACGAATCAAAATCGGAGAAGAGAGGGGCGTAGCCGTGGCTTGGTCGGAGGTGCGAGTACGAGGCGGGGAAGAGTCGCTTGCCGACGTAGTCGCGGATGTGGCCGATGACGATCAGGATGGCATCTGCGGGAGCCTGATGTCAGTAAGAGCGCTAGTACCAGGTTCTCGGGCCGCACTCACAGCTGAGGTAGGTCTGCAGGTAGACCCAGACGGACGGCTCCTCCTCGCTCGCCTTGAGGCTGACGCCGGGGGTATGTTGCGAGATGGTGCGGTGTGCCGGGTCGAGGTCGTAGCCGTACTCAGAGTGGCGGAGCGAGTAGGGGTCCTGAGGATTGGGGATGAAGTCGACGTCGAACGAAGTCGTCGGCGGCCGAGTGGCCGAGATGTGTGAAGGGGTGGGCATGAGGCTGCCGACGCCGCGCCAGGTCGACGATCGCGTGCTCTGCTCCGAGTCACCCGACGAGTCTGAGCGCCCGGCGTCCGAGCCAGAGCGGTCCCTGCCATGCATGGTCGAGCCTGTGCCGTACGAGATGAGGCTCGAGGTGCGCGAGGGCGACGCCGCCGAATCGCGCGACTGGAGCTGCGAGAGGTAGGTAGCCGCGTCCTGTACGATGCGAACACCCTGTCAGCCCGCACACACAGTCCCGCGAGGCGCTGTGTGGCACGCACCATGCTGCCAACGGTCGGGAGGCCTTTGGACAGCGGAGACGTCGCAGGACTCGCGCCGGCGCTCTTTCGCTTGGTCATCTGCGGGACCAGTGTGTCAGTGTGTGTCGCTTCGGTTACCGAGGGTCTCTGCGGCGCACCTGTTTGATGGACGCGAGCCGATGCCTTGGCGAGGATCTCGGGGACTGTGCTGATGAAGCCGTGGCGGCGAGCGCGTGCAACGGGTGGGTGGCTCGTGGTGGCCAGCGATCAAGACAGTCACAGCAGAGCACTCTGGGTGCAAGAACGAGCTCGTAGCGAGATGGCGGAGGGTGTGTCCAGCAACAACCGACGTCGACTGGCCTCTTCGCGTCTGGCTGCACCCGCGACATCCTCCAGCGGGTCCGAGACGGTGCCAGGCATGCTCACACAAGGCAGACAGAGCTAGCGACGCGCTTCGATCATGCACACACCCGCGAGGAGCGGGACAGCGGGCCCTTCTCTCCCTCCCTCTGCTCCTCGCCCGGCATCGCTCGTCGACATCCGCTCGAGGCACTCGATGCAGTGCTCGACAGCAGTCACGATATCTGCTTTCGCGACCCTGCTCGCCGACCTCAACTCGTCGTGGGAGGAGGACGGCAGGACGGGCAAGGAGTCGTCGAGGCAGGACAGGGTCGACTTGTTCCGCGAGGAGTGGCTCATGGGGATGCTTTCGCGCTTCAAGCCGTTGGAACTCTTGCTTGACGGAGAGGAGGAGACGTACTCGGACGGGACGAGGAGGAGTAGCGCCGCCGCGTCGACTTCGACCCTTCCGTCGATCCTCACCGCAACGACGCACGATTCGCCCAATGCAGACGCCGAGTCGCCAGATCCTTTGTCAGACGAAGCGCGACAGCGCTTCGTCCCTCTCGACGCCATCTCTCGCGGTGTCCTCGCCGAACAGACGATCAAGCGCTCGCTCAAACAGCGCGGCCAGCTCCTCCGCCACAAAGACTTCGCATCCCTGCCCGCTGTTGCCCGCAAAGCTATGCAACAGACGCGCAAGACCGGCAAGCCCGTCTACGTCTCGCCTGGACTGCTCGATAGCGTCGAGTGGACGGAGGAGTACGTCCAGCGGAAATGGGCGGCGCCTGGGATCCGCTTCGGCGTCTTTAGGCCGGACCTGATACGCTTTGAGGAGGTCAAGCGCAAGGGAGAGGAGGGAGAACGTCTCGTCTTGTGGGAGGTCGTCGAGGTCAAGTACTCGGGCAAGAGTCGAGGGTTTGTGCGTGACGGCCAATCTCTCTGAAGGAAGTAGCGCTCTGACGGCGCTTCTCCGCTAGATCTACACCAACTTCAAGGTGCAAGCCGGCTTTTGTACGCATCCCTTCTTGACACCGAAGCTCCTCGCTAACCTCCATCTCGCAGACCACCTCACCTTAACCCGCCTCCTCTCCGCCGTCCCCTCCCTCATCCCCTCGCACAAGCTCACCTTCTTCATCTCCCGCGATCCCCTCTCTTCCTCGTACGAAGAACAATCGCTCGCCCTCCGAACTGTCCAGGCATTCGTCGAACACCACTTGTTCGTTCTGCTGCCCGGCTGGCTGAACGCAGTGAAGGTAGATGAGTGGGAGAGATTGCAAAAGGCTTTGAAGGAGCAGCCGGTGCGTCGCGGCAGAGGTGTGCTTTGCGAAGGTCGGGCTGATGAAGGGGGTTTCGTGCAGCCTTCGACGCCTGCTCGGAGCGGTGCTGTCACGCAGACGTTCATTGAGAAGCTGCAGGCCAGCGCGAAGGTGCGTGCAATCACTAGCGTCTGTCTGCCGGAACTTCACGCTGACCACTCTCCCGTTGTTTGTACCTTAGTCCGCACCGCCGACACCTGGTCGAGCGCGACGAAAGGCGACGTCTCTCAGCAAAGCGGACACATTCAGCTCGCTCACAAAGGTATATCGCTTTCACGCACAATCAGCGTACCAGGCTGACGTCCCGTCTCGCAGCCCTCGCAACTCAGCCAACCTCTCCCTCCTCCCGACTCTCCCAACTCTCCATCCACCTCCCCTTCTCGCTCTTCTCTCCTCGCACTGCCCGAAGACTCGCCCACTCCCGCACACTACAACCTCCCATCGCTACCGCCTCTGCCGCCCGTTGACGAGCAAGAACAGCGCGAGCTGGAGGAGCTCTTTGAGCGCATCGTGCTGGGCGAGTCCTAGCGTAGGATAAGTGCGGAGCGGAAGAAGTGCTGAAGTGCGAGTTGAAGGCGGAGGCGGATTTGACAGGAGCGGGTCACAGTGGGTGAAGCGACGAAGACATGAGTGACGGTGCGAGGGAGAACTGCGGGTCTGTCGCAAGATTTGTTGTGTTGTTGTACTGCCTCTCGTGCTCACCGGTCTCTTGGTTACTGTCCGCATCGCATTTTGGATTCGCTCATCTGCTCACAACGCGCTCGTCTTGCGCGCGGCTTGAGAGGTCTGTCGAGCACGGTCGCTGTAAGGCAGCTTCTTCGTCACGGCTTGGCAGCTGCGAGCGGCAAAAGAGAAAGCACTTGTCCGCTTCCATTGCAGGTAGGCGACGAGGGCAAAAGGTAAGGCGTGACTGGGGATCGAACCCAGGTTAGCTGGAAACGACTGCGTCAGAACCAGCTGTACTAACCACTATACTATCTCGCCCGCTGTTGTGAGCTGGCTGTCTTTTGCAATCTATATACCTATTAGCCCAACATCATTTTGTCCGCCTCCTCGATTCGACGAGGTGTTGCGTCCGACCTGGGCGAAGCTGGGCAGAACGTTCTTCATTTGCAGCAAGCAGGAGGAAGTTGCTGTCTCCCTGCAGCGTTGTGTGCTGGTCGCTCTGAATCACCTCCTCCAACCTTCTCAGACGGCGACTCAGTCGACGAGGGACAACGTCGTGTACTTATGCGATAACGATAACAACATGCTAATGCCCATACTTCCATCAACGACATGCTTCACTGAAGGTACTGCCCGCAAACCCAGGGATGCGCAAGAAGCTCGTCCAGCGAGATCCGCTCCTCCGCCCTCACCGCCATACACCGGTCCAACACGTCGACAGCCGGCGCTGAGAGAACCGCCTTTGTGTGTCGCCGACGACCTGCCATCGCGTCGGCCGGCGAGTTGAAGGGGAGTTCGCCGGTGAGGAGAACGTGAAGGAGAACTCCGAGTGACCAGACCTCGGCGGGTGGCATGGCGTAGGCTCGACCGGCGAAGACTTCGGGCGCAGCGTAGGTGCAGGTGCCGTGGAAGCGTTCTGAGGGACAAGTTCCTGTCAGCTTGAGAGCAGGAAGAGGGATCTGCGAAAGACGACGCACTCTCATTCTGTATAGGCACGGGCCCGGCAGGGTTGAACAGGACCGCTGAGCCAAAGTCGACAAGCTTGACCTGCGCACATCGTGGAAGAGTGAGCTGCTGCGCCCGAGGACCAGAGGAGGCCCGTGAACGCACCTTCCAGCTCCCCTCCTCGACCGTCACGTTCTCGTCCTTGATGTCGCGGTGCATGATCCCAATGCGAGCCAAGTCACATACAGTTGCGACGATCTGGCAGAAAATGAAGCGGGCGAGAACTTCGCCAAAACGGCGATGCCGCTCGGTGCAGTCGAAGAGGTCGGAGGACGAGCGGCGAAGCATGGGTGGAGGTGCTGGTCGAGCAGGCGGCGCGAGAGCGAGCTGAGGAATGTCGGAAGAGTCGAGTGGGAGGTGACGGGAAGGAGGAGTGATGGGTGGAGAAGGAGGGAGAGACGAAGAAGCGTCGTCCGACCGCCATGAGGTGCCGTGGTGTTCCATGATCTGCGTTGCGAGGAGCGGTCAGTGCTAGTGAAGAGGGGAGCGCGCATCAGAAAGAGGAGCCTCACAAGGTAGAAGAACTGCGAGTCGGCGAAGAGGTCGACGAAACCGCAAACGCCAGGGTGGTCGACCTTGCGCAAGACGTACGCCTCGAGCGGCACGACGAGTAGACCATCGACATCCGGCTGGAAACCTGGCGGTACCGCGCCCCAGCTCGATGTGCGGATGAGGGACGACTTGGAGAGACGGGTCTTCGCGATCAACTTCGCCGCAAACACCGCGCCGTCCGTTCTTCGCTGCACCTTGAGGCAGAACCCAGTCCCGCCGACGCCAATCTCCTCAAGAAGAATGTACTGGGAGTGAAGAAGCGGGCTGAGGGAGGCGAGAGAAGCCGGTGACGGAGCGAAGCCCATCTTATCGGCGACTGTGAACCGTGGGTCGGCGAAAGGAGACGATGCAACGAAGCACCGCGCAAGCCGAGCGGAAGAGAGAAGCAAAGGATGGAAGAGCGGGAGGAAGAACGCAGAACGAAGGGAAGGGGAGGCGAGCGGCGGAACTCCACCAGGCTTCACCAGGGCCCGGTGAAGTCCGCGCGAGAAAGTCGAGGGTGCTTGTATGTGAGAAGCGGAGCGGCGAAGCGGCGCAAAGGGGAAAGACGACGGTCCCGCCGCGTCCGGCTTGGGCGATTCTGCTCGAGGCAAGGTCGAGCCATCTCGAGCCGGATCGCCACGAGGGAGATCAACATCTCCCGGGGTTCCACGCAGCGTACGGTGGCGAACCTGTTCCGACGTCCGGCTGGCAACGCCGTCGACAACTTCGCCGCCGCTCTGGGAAGGAGGTACGGTGCGAAGAACTTTCGGTCCACTCCTTCGCTCGCACTACTTGCTCCGCCCTTCTCGTTCGCACACGGTGGCGTTGCCACTTCGGCGTATGAACAAATAAGTTAGCGGGAGCGAGCACTGCATTGTCTCAACCCCTGGCTACTTACGATTGCTCCGGCTCTCCGCTCGCAAGTGTACTGCTCCTATCACACGCCGCCCGCGTACTAGGCCACTTCATGGTAGTACCTAATGCGCCTGCGGACTCCTCGTGAGCACTGAGCGTGGCGAGAGAGCCCGTTCTTCGCGGCTTGAGAAGGCCAAGGAGGAGGCTTGCTGGCGACCGTCCTCCTCCTCTGCATGCGTACGAGAGCGCTTGCACATCTTACAGCATGCCTGGTTGGACGACTTGCTGAAGCCGGCTTTGACCCGGCCCCCTGGAACGAATGCGTACAGTACGAGCGGTTGTCGCTGCGGCCTCGCTCCTCTATTCTCACTTCGCCTCACTCAGGTTTGCTCGTAACTATGCTAACAGCGACTCTATCTGCGCTAGTAACTTATCTCCTCAATGCGAGACCCGCTCGGCGTCGAGAAACTGGAGCTCGCCCCCTCTCTTCTCGCTCATTACCCTCGGCGAGCTTGAGTAGCCTTTGACCTGGACCGGTCTCCGCTCTTCCTGAGGGCGTGCTTGCTGGTCTCCGACTGTTCTCCGCATCGGCAGTCACCCGGCGACCTGGCGAGACAGCCACAACAGAGCGAGAGCGGAGCAGAAGAAAACAGGTGGATAGCAACAGTTAAACTAGCCCATGCAAAGCGAATCTTCCACATCCCGCCGCAGCACATCCTTGACAAGCCTCGCCAAACGACCCGCAAGACCGCTCAAGCTTTCCTCCGCCTTACGCTCTTCCTCGTTCCCGCTGCAGCTTCTTCAGGACTCGCCGCCCCTCCTTCGCTGGCGGCAGGCGACTGCGCCCCGAGCGCATCGCTCTTCCGCTTCTTGCCGCGAGAAGAGGCGCCACCGCGACCTGCTGCTGCTCCATCCGCTGCAGGCGTACTGGCCGCACTCGCGCTCTCGGGCGTGACGGTCGACGCGGGCGAGCCCATCTGGTCTGATCCGGTTCCGGCAGGCGATGTGATAGAGAAGGGCAGCTGGAAGGGAAGGGCAGAGAGGGTGGATGTCGCAGTCGAAGTCGAGGTGGAGGGGAACGTTTCGGCGTAGAGCGCGGGGTCGATTGCGCCGGATGTGACAGCTGCGTCGGGATTGAGGTAGTCTGCGTAGTCGATGGCGGGAAGTGCAGAGGTTGAGGCGGAAGGCGAGGCACCGCCAGCTATTCGCGGAAAGCGAGAGCTGTCAGCTTGGGGGAACTCGCTGGACACGAAGCGGATCAGGACGCACACATCTCGCTTAACTGCGCCAGCATCTTGTCAAAGTCGACCGCTCCGCCCTCTCCCACATAGCTCGACCAGTTGACGCCCGCCCAGTCATTCGGGTCCGACCCCTCCGGCAATGGCAAGTCCGACTCGACCTGCTCCCTCGCGTCCTCGGGCAAGTGCTGCAACAGCTTCGAGATCTGCGACTCGAGCGCCGCTGTGCGCTGGTCAATGTTGGCCTTCTCGCTCAGGACGGACGTGAGCGCGTCGTTGTTTTCGGCAAAGGCGGAGGCGAACGAGGGCGAGAGGGTGGGTGCGGTAGAGGTAGATGCGAGAGGAAGGTCGAGAGGGTTGGAGGTGGCTGTCGGCGCGAAGGGGAGAAGGGAGGAAGAGGGGGAAGAGGAAGGAGTGGGTGTTGCCGAGCTGAGCATGGCGAACGGGTTCGAAGTTGGCGCAGCGAGGGCGAGCGAAGTCGAAGCCGCCGAAGCCGCAGGACTCCGATCCGAGGTGAGGAAGCTCGACAGCGCGTCGGGGTTGTTGCCGGCAGCTGCGAGCAACGCATTGAGCGCTTCGGGGGAGAGGTTATATTGTGCTGGATCGATGAGGGACGAGCTGGCGCCTGGCGTCGCTGAAGGAGCGGGAGAGGGAGAAGGGATGGCGGCGAAGCGGTTCTTATGCGAAAAGGGCGTGGCGGAAGAAGAGGCGCGAGAGAGGGTTCCCATGTTCGCTGTTGGGGCTGAAGCTATGAGCGCTGCGAGCGCTACGAGGTCAGTTTAGATCCGCAATAAGGTTGCGAAAGCTTGCACGCACAGCTGGAGATGGTCGGCAAGTCGTCGTCGTCCTCCGTCGTCTTGAGCAGCGGAATCTCCTCAATCTCGTCGTCCTCGTCTCCGTCCAACTCCTTGAGCGCCGCCGCGCGCTCTTGTTGTCGCTCCTTGACGTCCATCAACAGCAGCCTGCTCTTCGGCATCAGGACGACCCCGTTCGCGTTGACATCCGTACTTCGCCCAGGCGAGGCGCTCGCTCCGACCGTCCCTCCGCTTGTGCCTCCGTTCCCAACCGCACCCACCGCCGTTCCCTGTCCCGCATCCAACACTTGACCGCCAAAGACGCCCGCCAGGAATCGCAAGATCTTGTTGATCGTCTCCTCCTGCTTCTTGTGCTTCTCGCGACTCGTAAGCGCCTCCTGCCACAACGCATGATTGCGCGCCTGCAAGTCCTTCAAGTCGGCGCTGATGGCGGTTTGGTGTTTCCGGATTGCAGCGAGGTCGGTCAGGAGTGTGGGGATGTCGAGCGCCGAGTTTGAGCCTTCACCTGCGAGGGCGGCGGCTGCGTCCGCCTTGCCGGCTTTCTGGCGCTTGATCATGTTGAGCAAGTCGGGTTGGCCGCGGATAAAATGTGGATTGGAGAATTCGACTGCGAACGAGAGCTTGTGAGCGGGAATGCAAAGCGAGGACAAGCTGAGAACGCACGCATGTCCGCCTCCTCGTTGCTGTCCTTCTTCAGCACACCTTGTTGGATGTGCGGGACCTGTGACGATGTCGTGCCGCGGAGAGGTGCTGAAAGTCAATCTCCATATGCTCCTCAATCGAAGGCGCTTCCGCTTGCGCACCTTGTGGAACCCGTACATGTTCAGCTGCCGCACAAAGGACCCGAAGTTCGAATGCTTGAAGAAGCGGGGCAGCAACTCGCGTCCGAACCGGTCGGCAGAGGGGACTGGCGGAAGTCGACGAGGTTAGCTCGCGTCGGCTCGATTCGGTCAATTTGCGACGCACCAAAGAACGAGTCGCCGTCCTCGCTCCATCGGATCAGGTCGTCCGTCTCTGGGTCCGATACCATGCTGTTCGAGTTTCGGGAAGGCATAACGTCAGAAGGTGTTGTTCGAGGTGGAATCGCTTCCTGGATTGCGGGAAGCGTTCGGACCTCGCTCAAGAAGCTCCTTCCGAGCTTCCATCGAAACAACAGGCCAGCCAGACGCGTACAAGCTGCCTTCGCATCCCACCTCCGAGCTTCGACCCCGCCAGCCAAGGACAACACATCCTCGGGACGAGTTGCGCTCTTGCTCACCTGTACAGCTTGTTCAAGAACGCAGGGACAGCCCGCTGGGTCGCCTTGTTGGGCTTTGTCGGGAGCGCCGAGGCCGGGACCGTGAGTTGGTGAGATGAGGATGCGAGAGGCGCGGCGAGAGCCAGCTCGAGGCCGGTGCTGGTCGCTGGCGGCATTGGCGATGCCGTAGAGCGCTTACGAGACATGGCCCACGGTCACGACGGCGGGAGAGAGCAAGTATGCGTGCAGTTGTTGATCAAGGAGAGCGAGGAGGAGAGTTGGGTCTCCACCACTCACTGCTGCTCGGGGAGGGCCACGATGAGCACGAGCACAGCTACAGCATCGACTTCAGCAGCACCCCAGCCAGATCCGACAAGCGCCGCTGCTCCTCCCACCGCCAACGACCCTCCCAAACAGCCGCACCCGCTGGATGGCCTCTCACCGACGGATCTGCGCATAAAGCTCGAGCAGAGCAGGAAGGACTTGCGTGGGATGCTCGAGAAGAAGCGCAAGATCGACCGCGACTTGGTGAGTCGAGGCTGTTCCTCCCCTCCTCCGCGAACAGATGAGCGCGGCCTGCGGGCCCAAGAGGGCACTGGTGGGCGCACTGGTGCCTCGGGTGTGACAAATTAGCTTCATACAATCGGTTCGACATGCGCTACCTCCGACAAGGCGGTGCTGACCCTCCCAACTCGCCCCTTCCTCCTCCTTAGGCTACCCTCGAAGCGTCCATCTACGCCTTCGAAGGCTCCTACCTCTCCGACTCGCTCTTTCCATCCTCCTCCACCTCCCAGTCCTCGTCCGCCGCCGCCGCACAATTCGGCAACATCATCCGCGGCTACGACTCGTACCTCAAGGCGCCGAGCAGCTCGTCTGGAGACCGCAAGAGGGGCGGGAGGCCTGGTGACAATGCGGCAGAGAAAGAGAGGATGTTTAGCGCGAGCAGCGCGACGTATCAGCGGGTCAGCCCACCTCCTCGTCTTCCTCGAAGCGCTTCTCCCGACTGACCCCCGACTCGATCTCGTCTTTCGCAGTCGATCGAGCTCCGCTCGGCAGAACACACAGCCAGCGCAAGTGTCGAGCCAGAAAGCGACGAAGACGGGGCGAGCTTCCGGCGGAAACGCAGCCGGCAGCATTGATCCCCTCACCTTCTCCTTCGTCCATCTGTCGTCCGTTCGTCTTGTTGAGCAGCAGTACTTCTTGCTTTGTTGTAACGATCTCATTGTGCTCCTCTTGCCAGCCCGTTACTGCGCTGGACAGACCCAAAACAGGGAGCGAGTAAATCGAGCTGTCTTTGCAGGATGCAGGTTGGTTGTACAACAACGCGGGAACGATAGAAAGGTCTCAAACAAGCCATGCGAAGGTTGCGGAATGCGGTTGTGGGTCATCTCGTTGGCGCGCCGGGACTGCTCGTCTCGTACTCGATTTCCTCGTCGTCGTGCACAACGAAGGAATCGTAGCTGTGCGGTAGTGCGGACCATGAATCAGTTTTTGCTTCGACAACGAGAGCGTGAATTGATCACGGGAAAGGTGCCGCAAACGCACCTCCAGTCCTCGCGCTCAAACTCCTCCTGCGAGCCGGGCGTGACTGGTATCGGCTTCAACCCTCTGCCCATCCTCTCCTGCCACCTCGCGGCGCGATTGCCGAACAAGACGGGTGTGCCGAAGCCAGGCGGAGCCTGCGTCGCAAGACTATCGCGGTAGAACTGCTGCTGCGCGTCGTCGTCTGAATGGACGTCGGACGAGGTCGCGGCGACGAACTCGCGGTCGATCGAGTTCTCAGACGAGTAGCCCTCAGACGAAGCTTCTGTGCCCGAGGCAGACGAGTTCACGGCTTCGATGTCGAAGATGCCGAAGCGAGATGCCTGCTTGTGCGTGAGGATCTCCTTCTTCTTGGCCTTCTTGCGTCGTCGCTCAGCGTCGTCGCCTTCCTCCTCTTCGGACTCCTGCTCCTCCTCGCGCGCCTTGCGCTTCCCTTTGTCCTTGCGCTTCGATTTCTTCTTCCGCCGCGCATCCTCGCCATTCTCCTCCTCTTCGTCATCCTCGACAACGCCCTTTCGCCGCTTCTTCGCTCGAACGTGCTCGTCCTCGTCCTCACCTTGCGCTGCATCCTCGCGCGCCTCCTTCCCACGCTTCAGCTTCGCCTTGCCCTTCTTCTCCCTCGGCCGCTCCCGCTGGGTGATCTCCACCACAACCTCGACGTCCCGCCTTGGCGGCCCGAGCCGCTTCTTCGCAAGGACAGGCGATGAAGACGAGTCGGGCACGGCAAGTCGGCGCATCGGTACTGCTCGAGCGCCGCCAGCAGGGACCGCAGGCGATGAGCCGGCAGGTCGGAAGGCGGCCTTTGCGGTACTCGGGCCGGCTACGACATGGCGAGCGACAGGCGGAGGAGGCATTTCCTGGCGGTCGCGGTCGACATCGGCGCGAATCGGCTGAGGCTGCTGCGCTTTAGCCTGCGCTTGAGCGATGCACGCATCGAGCTCGTCTTCCGCAATTTCGAGAATCGAGAAGTCATCGCCTGCATCGAAAGAGGTGGACGAAGACGGCGCGGCGCCAGGAGCAGGGGCAGCGGCCGGCGGTGAAGCGGGCTTGGCGGTCGTCGCCGCTGGTTGGGAGAGTGAAGGACGGGGAGGGACGAAAGGACGGAAGGCGGAAGAGGCTGCGGCGGCGGGACGGACGGGTTGCGGGGCGGGAAGGATGGGCGCGGAGACTGTCCTTGCTGGTCTCGCGGGCGCGGCGACGAGCGGTTCGTCATCCGAATCTTCGATGATGATGGCGGAGCCAGTCGCCTTGCTCGGACCTGCCAGCACAATGCCATTCGGCTTCGCAAGGGCGGGCTTGGGGGGCGAGGTCGACTTGGAGGGACCGCGAATGACAGCGCCGGCAAGAAGCTCGCTGTCCGACATGACCAAGTCGCCGTCATCGTCGAGGTCGATCGAAAAGCTCGTGTTGGCCGGCGCGGCAGGCTCTTGGGGCGGAGGAGCACCCTTCTTGGGCTGGGGAACGAGCGGCTCGTCATCCGAGTCGAGGTTGGAGAGGTCGAGAGTCTTGGTGTGTTGGGAGGCGCGACTAGCTGGCCGCGACGGCGGCTTGGCGTGTCGGACTGGAGACGAGACATGAGGAGGCGTCGAGCGAGAGTCGCGCTTGGCTGGAGGAGAGGGGGTAGGAACGGGCGAGACGGAGACGCGCTTGTTCCGCCGATGAGGCGACGAGAACAGTTCGGCTGCGAGGGGGTCGATTTCCTGAGCAGAAGGCTGCCGGAAGAGTGGCCGTCCGCTCTGCTGATCCGCCGTGCCGAACATCGAGGATGACGGCGCTGCCGGAAAACCAGTCATGACGGGGAAGCTCGCCGGAGGCTCGTCTTCGACGACTGGCGGAGGGCGCCTGAGTCGCTTGTGTCGAGGCGGAAGACCTTGCCGATCCTCAGCGCGGAAGACCTGTACAAGCTTTGGGTTGAACGCCTTCGAGTGCTTGTCGTGCCAGGCGTCGAGAGCCGTCGTCTTCGAGTCGGCGAGCTGCTCCGCTGCGCGCATGGCGGTGAGGAGATCGAGATGCCGCTCGCCGTGGCGGGGGATCCGGTGCGCTCCGCCTGACAGGCCGCGCTCGAATGGAAGATCCTCCAGGTCGAAGATTCGTGGGCTGACCGACTTGCCGCTCGAGTCGTGCTGCCATCGCGACCGCAAGTACGATTCCTCCTCGAGCGTGAGCAACGCAGCCGCCTTGCGATTGCGCAGGACCTGCGACGGCGGGAGCGGCTTCTCCTTCTTGGCAGCGGCCATCTGCCCGGCGGTGCGGAAACCGAGGAAAGCGTCGTCCGGAGCGTTGGCGTGGATGTCCACCTTGCGCTTCTCCTTCTTGCTCTCCGTCAACGCCTTGCGCTCGAGGCGGGTCTGTCCCTTCATGGTCATCTTCTCGATATCGAGCGGCTGAGCCTTGATCTGGACCTGCTCGCACGCCGGCTTGATGTGGTCGGGCAGCATGCGCTCGCCGTCGACGTACAGGTCGAAGATCTTGTTCGAGGTGAGGGCGTTCTGGACCTCGGCGTACGCGTCGTTCGCCTTGTCCCAGTTCTTCTCCTCGCGACCTTCTGCCATGAGGACAATGATGTGACCGTCGCGCGCACGACCTGTTCGACCGACGCGCTGGAGCATGCGGATGGGCGACTTATTCGCCTCGTAGCAAATGATGAGGTCGATCTCGCCAATGTCGAGTCCTTCCTCGCCGATGGACGTGGCGACGAGCACGTTGTAGACGCCCGCCTTGAACTTCTTGATCGTCTGCAAAGTCGAAGCCGTGAGCACGGCACGCAAGAATTAGTTCAGATGAACGCACCTCGAGCTGCTCCTTCTGTGACTTGCCCTTGACTCCCTTTGCCGAGGCCTGGCCGACAAAGGGCGTCGCTTTGATGAGCGGCCGTTGAGTGTTGAGGCAAGCGACGATCTCCTCGACGACGGCGCGAAAGTTGCAGAAGATCATGACCCTCGTCTCGCGCTTCTCGCCCGTGAACTCGTCGCGCTCGTTCTGCGCCGACTTGAAGTGGTCGAGGCACATCGACCGCAGCTTCTCCATCTTCGGGTGGCCGACATAGCCTACGCGGTTGCGCAAGCCAGCGGTTTCGCGGACGACTTCGCGGAAGCCCGCCGAGTTGATGAGGTTCTTCGAGCCGGCGGCCTCGATGTCCTTGAGATTCGACTCGAACGACGTGACGGACTGGATGACGAGGTACTCCATCGCGCGAGCCATCATGGCGAGCGTCTTGATCATCGGGAAGAACTTGCCGTTCGCTCGCTTGCCGCCGGGAAGGCCGTTGATCTTGACGTACGCTTGCTGGACGGCGAAGGGGGCGAGCATGACGGGATCGTTGGACCACAGGAGGCGGGCGGCGTAGAGCGGGTTGATGTACTGCTTCATCAGCTCCGCCCACTTGTCGCGCAGGGCGCTGAGCTGCGGGCCGAGCGGCAGGACGACGAGGTCGAACGACTTCTTGTGGATGTACTGGCGGATGTCGAGCGAGTCGTCGGCGCGAACTTCGATGCGTCCGATATGCAGGTTGTCGATGACCTCCTGGACCGCATCTCCCCTCGAGCCGGGCGTCGCCGTGAGCGCGAGAACGCGAAAGTGCGGGTTGCGGCACATCATGTAGCGGATGACGCCGCAGTAAGCGTAGTCTCCGCTCGCCCTGTGCGCTTCGTCGACGACGATGCAGGTCACGTCGCGCGGGTCGAGTCGTCCTTTCGCCAAATCGCGCTCGACGGTCTGAGGCGTCGAGTAGATGACGCGCTTCGTCGCCCAGCCGACGGTTCGCAGCTTCGGCAGCGTCCCTCCTGTGAGCTCGACACAGTCGGACTGGGGAATCCCGGCGATATAGTGGCACGCCTTGATCTGCTGCGTGACGAGTGGGCGAGTCGGCGCGAGGAAGAGCACTTTGCCGCGAGGGTACCAGCGGTAGAAGTTGAGCCTGCGAGGCGGGAGGTCAGCTAGAGTCGCAAGAAGCGGGAAGGGACTGTGCGCACATGACGACAGCGGCGATAAAGGTCTTGCCGAGACCGGTCGGCAGACTGACGAGCGTGTTCTCGTACAGGCAGCGCTGGACGATGTTGTACTGGTAGACTCGGAGGGGCTTGTCGGCCTGGACGGGGTAGATGAACGTCTTGGCGGCTTGCTCGTCAGGCGGCCACTTGATCGGGAGTATCGGGGCGCTGGGGTCGTACGTCGTGTCGACGAAGAACTCTTCGCCACCCGAGTCCTCGTCGTCATCGTCAAACACATCCTCCTCGTCCCAAGGGTCCTCGTCCGAAGCGTACGCCCGCTGCTTCCCCTTGCCGCTCTTCCCCTTCGCCCTGGCCTTGGCCACCGCCGCATTCTTCTTGCTCCAGCCGTGCCTGGCGAAGCTTGCGGGATCCCACGTCTTGCTCAACCGCACCTTTGCCCTCGTCTCGCCTGCTGCTCCTCCTGCCGACCCGGCTGAACCGCTCGTTGTGGTCCGTGACGGCCCTGCCTTGGGTGGCGGCTTCTGCGCAGGAGGGGCTACGACGCCGCCGAAGAGATCGCGCTGCATGAGGCCGGGCTTGTTGACGAGCGAGCGAGGAGGGAGGGCAGACCCGGTCGCGTACGCCGACTCGATGGCGTCGATCTCGCCGAGGGCCGCATCGTCAATGATCTCGATGTCGAAGTCGTCGTCCGACATGGTCTCCTCGTGCGCGCGCGGCGGTGTGGGCGAGGTCAGACAGCGAGCATGAGGAGGGGGTCAAGGCGGGCGAGAGAGGCGGTTGCTGCGGTGGGCGGGACGGGTGCAGAACAGTACGAGGCTAGCAAGAGTTAGACTCGAGTAGCAACAAGCACAGCAATGCCTCGAGGAGGACGAGCGAACTGATGAAAGTTGACTTCGCGAAAGGACGCGTCGACCTCGCGCTGAACAGAAAACAACGTCGATTACAACCGAAAAAGAGAGCGGCTTAGGGTCTGTCGTACAACGAAGACTATGTACAGAAGGCAGTGTACATTTTGCGAGGGAGTCGAGCCGCCTGTCCGCCTTCATCCGCTTGCCCAACCGACGACGTTCTCGCCGCCGTACGACGAGTGGACCGCGTCCTGCTGCTGCGCCGTGCTGCTAACCTTGCGACGTTCGGTCTGCGGCGAGGCGGGCGGCGTGTCGGGAAGCTGAGGCGGGCCGCGAGGCTGAGTCGGCGAGGAGGGCGGGGGGAAGCGAGGCTGTCCGCCTTGGTGAAGCGCCTCGACCATCTTCGCGCCGTTCGCCACATTGAGAGGCGCCTTGTACGTGTAGCTCGTCCACGCTCCTGAACCCCTGCCGATTCCGCCGCGCCAGTGACGAGCGAGAGCAGACGTCTCCTCGGTGGGCGATTCTCCTCCGGCCGACGAGCTCGTGCGCCTCTTGCGAGGCTGAACCGGCGAGCGTTGCTCAGGCGGCGAGGGCGGGTAGGCGTCGCAGTCGAGCGAGGGGACGACGTGCGAGTTGCCAGGACGAGTGGGCGAGTCGGACTGCGACTCGGGCGTGAATGGGAGCGATCGCGCGACTTGAGGCGGTGTGGTCAGCCCGGCTCGCGGCAGAGGCATCGGACGTGGAGGAGGCAGCCTCGAGGGGAGCGTCGGGAAGTTCGCTGGCGACGGGTCGAACGAGGTGCGGTTCGTCTTGCGGATCATCTCCTTCTGCTCTGCCGTGAAGGCTGGGCGATGACGAGTACGTCAGCGGCGAATGTGCGCGGATGGAAAGACGAACTCACCGGGACAGTGCTCCGCTGCGTGGAGGATGGACTTGCAGATCGCTTTGAAACCGATGCCTTCGTCGCAGGTCGAGCATTCCTGAGCCTTGTTGAAGATGGCTGTCGCCGAGCCAAACGGATCAGTTAGGATGAAGCAAGCTTGAGACACGCGCTCGAGGTACCCAGCGTCGCGTGGAAGACCTTGTCGCGAAGCTCTGCGTTCCAGACGTCCTCGCGAGACCAGGGGAACTGCGAGGCAGGCCCGTATCAGCTCACGGTCATCAGGTTTTGCGAAGAAGCCTCGCCCACCTTGGCGATGACAGAGACGATGGCGTAGAACGGACGCTCAACCGGTCGCTCGCGCCAGTCGATCTGCAGAGAAGCTGTCGTTGGCGACGACTTCCGGAGATAACGGCAGGAGGAACGCACCGGCTTCTCGCAGTACGACACCAAGTACCACAAGTCGTTGTGCGAGATGAGCTGCGCCGGCAGGTTGAAGCCTTGCGGCGGAAGGAGCGGGAGGGGCGCGGCGGCGGGCGTGACGCTCGGCTGCCTGAAGTAGGCGTCTTGGCCGAAGAGCTGCGGCGCGCCGAGTGATCAGCTCAGCAACGACGAGGCGAACCTCAGCTGGACTCACGTCGCGAAGGAGCTCGCCCGGCCGCTCCCACTTGACGCGAACGGTGCGGTCGCCAAGAATGCTCTTGTCCTTCAACTCGATGAACCTGCGAGCCGTGTCGATCGAGGCAGTCTCAATGTAGCAGTGCGGGAGCGTGCGGCCGGTTGCGCTGTGGACGGTACCGTAAGCGGAATGCGAGCTTGGGAAGGTCAGCGTGACGCACCGGTGCAGGATGAGATGGATGGGCATCTCGACCTCGTCCTTCGGCGGCAGAGCATCCTTTGGCAGCCAAGCCTCAATCTCGCTCTTCTTGGTGTGGAATGGGATCTGCATGTTGCGACGGTCAGCGAAGACTCTGAGCGGGAGGGGGAGGGAAACTCACGTTCTCAGCCTTGACCAGCGGCCAACGAGTCTTTTCGAGCTGGACGCTGTCGGCCTCCGGGTAGGTGTCAGGCGGCTGGCGTGGCGGAATGTTGCGCGCAGCGACGGGACCGTCGAACTTGGCAGCCGGGCGCAAGACGCCATTCGAGGCGTGGAAGCTGTGGCTCTTCTGACGACCGCCGGTCCAGGTGATCACCGGCACGTTCGGGACGGTTGCAGCGTGGTGAGTTGCCGGGAAGGGACCGGAGGTTGAGCGCGGCACGACGCAGATGCTGCCCGGCGGGAACGACGGGCGAGTCAAGACGGGAAGGCCTGTCGCGTACGCTTGACCTTGTGTCGGGAGCTGCTCGTGTCGGAAGAGCGGCTGCGTCGGCGGCGTGGCAGGCGGCCCGACTGGTGCGGCGGGCGGATCGGCTTGCTGCTTCGTCGGAAGCGACGGCGACGTCGACGAGAGCGTCAACTCGCTGCTGAGCGACGAAGGCGTGTCGACCTGCTTCGTCTCCGTGATCTTCGTCTCGAGCGGGTTCGGGATGATGAGGTCGGGCGGCGAGGTTGCGGACCTGCGACCGCCATGCTGCGTCTCCTCGACCTTCGCCTGCTCGAGCGTGCGCGGCTGAGGGGCCGGCAGCGCGCTGCTTGGACGCTCGGTGGCAGATAGCGCGCTGGGAAGCCCGATGCTCGAGGTCGATGCAGGCGGAACTTGCTGTTGCTGCGGGGCGGTCGTCGCCAGCTGCGCGCGCTGCTGCTCCTGATGAAGAGGAGGAGCCGTCGCAGGGAAGCGGAAGTCATGCGGCAAGGGCGGCAAAGGCGGGCGGGCAACGAGCGGTTTCGCAGGAAGGCCGGAATACGCGGCCGTGGGTGGCGCGACAGACGGCGCAGTAGTCGGCGGCATCATGCTCGAAGCCTGCGTGTGCTGCACGACGCCAAGCTCGTGGGACGACGGGACGAACATCGACGACATCGAGCTGAACGGGCTGACGATCGTCGCAGGAGACTGATGAACAGGGTTCGAGTCGCCCGTCACGCCGGCCTCCGCAGCATAGGCGTCGTTGGTAGCAGCGGACTGCTCGGCCGGCTCTTCGGCAGCAGGAGCGTACGGAGTCGGTCCGCTCGAGAAGTATTTGATCGAGAAGGAGCGAAAGTCTTCCTGCGCGACTCCGCCCGAAGGTCCAGCGGGGTGCTGAGTCGACAATGACGGCGTGCGACGACTCGGCGGGTCGGCCTTGCTGGACTCGGCGCCGCACGAGACGCAGCGGAAGACCTTCTTCGTCTTGGCCTTGGTCTCCTTGGCCTCGTTCGGCGCGAGGAACCTGTTCGCCTCGACGTCGAGCGTGCGAACGTTGCGGATCACCCAGCCGAGGTGGTCGCGGCAGAGGCGGCAGCCGCAAGGCGAGAGCTCGCAGAAGACGGGAGCGTAGCAGCCTCGGTGCATGCAGGCGCTGAGCGTCGGCTCGGTTGGGCTTCCGTACGTCGCGACTGCAGTCGTGATGTCGCTGAGCGGCGCAAGCGGGAGAGGAGCAGGTGCAGGGATAGGGATGGGTGCGACAGGCATGGGTGCGACTTGGGCTTGAGGAGGGGACGGCTCGACGCGGGGCTCGATATGCGCGACGTTCTCGCTCCCAATCGGGTACATGAGAGGAGCGGGAGGGGAAGGCATGGAGGCCGGCACGAGGAGGGGGTAGCCCGGGACGGAGGGGTACACCTGGGGGTAAGGGTGCGCGCCGGCGAGGTAAGCATCGATATGGCGCAGCGGGACGGGTGGCCAAGGCGTAAGGATCGGTGCGTAGACCGGTTGAGGATGCGAGGGCGGGCGAGCCAGGCGGAACGAAGGGGCAGGCAAGGGAGGCGGAAGCGCCGGTACGATGGGCTGCTGGAAGAGGACGACGCCGGGGATCGCTGCCTGATGCTCGGTCAGGTTTGGCTGCTCGCTGTACGGAGGAGGAGGGCCGGTTTTGTCGTGCGACGAGGCGGTGTCGGCGGCAGTCGAGACGGGACAGACAGGGTTGTCTTCGGGAGGAGGAGGAAGCGGGTGCTCGCTCGGTGGGAAAGGCAGTGGTGCGAAGCTGGCGGTACCGTTGAACGACACACTCGTCGCGTTGGGAGACGTGAAGTTCGGACTGAGCGAGACCATGCCTGTGGAAGAGCGGCGCGTAGGCGGGACAGACGCTGGGTGAGCGAGACGGTGCGGTCAGCTCGATGCGCACGTCTCGGAGGGGCTCGCTCGCGCTCGTGAGGCGACTTACGGTGTTGAAGGCTCGAACCGTACTGCTGAATTGGCTGCGGCTGGTGGTAGACGCCGTGGACTGCCCCCTCGCCCCTCGGGTCGCGCACGACGAGCTCCTCCTCGACGCCCGCCCAGCGCAGCCCGGGCGGCAGGACCTGCTGGTAGTTGGGACCGGTAGCCATGTCGGCGTGGTGCTGCACAGCGGGTCCGAGTGGTGGTGCGGTGGCGCAAGTCGAGGGAAGGAGGGAGATGTCAAAGTCGCGCGAGGTCAACGAGTGGGTCGCGACTCGGCGGTGGTCGCGCGCGAGTGGTCGGCTGAATGAGGCGGATATGTCACGCTTGATGTGCTACTGGACTCGGCGGGCGAAGCGGGAGAGCGTGCGAGGTTGGTCGTGAAAGGGCGAGAGGGAAGGGTCCAAGCGACGCCTACACTCAGCTCGTGTGAGCAGGCGACGGCGACGGGGCTCTCCTGAAGTCGTCTGTGAGCCAGTCGAGCGTGTCTGCGGGCGCAAGCAGCGGGTGCAGAGCGAGAGCGAGGGAGGAGGAGGAGGAGGGAGAGAGCATCGATGCTCGCCCAGCCGCAAGCTCGATCTGCGTGTAGCTCCGAATGCACAGCGTGGAAGATCCGTTGGCAGCGTTCCACGGCCCAAGCGAACCATCCTGTCCGAGTTGAGCGAAAGGAGGTCGCCGTCGCTGAAACGAGCGAGTCCATCGCGAGACGGGCGTGCGAGCACGTACGAGGGCCGCCTACCTGCTTCATACTACCCGTTGTACTTTGCCACCGCCTCTGACGCGCCCATCTACCGTGTGCAGCGAGCGGAAGGAGACCAACCTCGTCCGCGAACGAGCGACGAGTTTCAGTCCCTCCACCTCGTCTCGCTGGCCGCTTGCTGGTTTACTAGGGCTTCTAAGCTGCTCTGCCAGCCTCCGACCAGCGCTCCCCTTCCATCCGCTGTCCATCCAGCTCCACCTCCCTCCTCAACATTTACAACCCGGCTCGACATCGCCTCGCAGGACACGATGGCAGCGACGGGCTTGACGGCATATCGTCAAGGAATCCAGACGGTAGTGCGCGGACTGGCAGGACAGCTGCAGGAGCGGAGAACCGCCGGATCGCCTGCTTCAGGCGATGAGATTCGGCAGCTCGTCAAGGAGTCTTTCGAGCGATGTGGGGCGCTCAAGCGGAGCGAGTTGACGGAGGACAACCGGTCAAAGGCGGACGTCTGCTTCGTCACGGTCGACCGGACGCTGGAGGAGCTCGTTCACGAGACGGTGAGTACTCGCCTGCCACTCCACCCTCTTTGCTGTCTGCTGACATTATGCATACGACAGGCTGTCTATCCTGCCGACGAAGCCGAACTTGCACACCTGCAAGACGCGCTCGACCTGCTCTTGGCGGCATACGAAGAGGGTGCGTCCGCTTGCACAGGAGTGTCCTCTCGTGCAAGTGCTGATGTTGCGCCGAACAGGCTACACTGAGGAGACGTTGCCCTTGAGCGTCCTTGCCGCGCTCATGGAGGTCAGGCCCATCTCGGCATGCGAGCCTATCGTCGCTTATATCGAGTCGCGAGTCGGACCCTTGACGAAGGTGCGTAGAGATTGTCTTCCCTTGCCGAGCGTCTCTTCTCACGCTCTTGCTTTCTCTCAGGGCATGGAGTACCAGCGAGGCCGCGGTCCGATCCTTCTCCGCCTGCTCAACGACCTCCTCCGCCGACTTCCCCGCTCCCAATCGCAGTCCGTCATCCTCAGCGGCCGCATTCTCATGCTCCTCAGTTCCGCCTACCCGCTGGGCGAGAAGAGCGGTGTGAATCTCAGGGGCAACTTCAATATTGGCAAGGGAACGGTGTTTGAGCAGGAGGCGGAGAAGGAGATGGAGGGCGCGAAGGAGGACGCGAAAAAGGAGGATGTCAAAATGGAGGTCGAGGAGGGCGAAGAGGAGGAGTTGCCGAAGGACGCAGAGAACCCAGCGGAGAGTGCGTCTGCCCGTCTTCCCCTTCGATCAGTTCTCCCGGCTGACGTCGGTCACCGGGTCTCGCAGGCAACCCTTCCCAGTTTTACACCACTTTTTGGTCTCTCCAGCGCGTCTTCAACAATCCGCCTCTCCTCTTCGCCGCGCCGCCTGCCGCATCGACATCCGCCGACGCTGACCCCTTCCGGACGCTCAAGAACGGATTGCGACAGACGCTCGCCGCTTTCGCCGCTGCGACGAAGAAGGAGAAGGAGCTTGCAGGATCTGCGAAGGAGGGTGCAGTGAGCGGGAAGGCGAAGGAGAGCGAGGTCGATGCGGAGGAAGGGTTGGAGGAGTACTTCTTCCCCAAGTTCTTGACGAGCCGCAACCTGCTCGAGCTTGAGGTGCGTTGGGCGTCTCCTACACCTGCTGCGAGACGCATGCTGACGCCACGCTTCGCAGCTCGCCGACTCCAACTTCCGCCGCCAAATCCTCGTCCAAATGCTCATCCTCTTCCAGTACCTCCTCAGCCTCACGCCCGCCGAGCGAACCCGCGTACAGTCATTCCACCCGCTCAACGCCGCCGCGCTCTCGCCCTTCGTCCTGCAGACGGAGAACGAGACTTGGATTCGCGAGATGCGGAGCCGGACACTCGATGAGCTCGATTCGATGGACGGCGGTCGACGGTTCCGCAAGGCTGTTCAACTTGTACTCCAGCGCGAACAGAACTGGGTGCGTCCGCCTTTCTCTGTCTGCCGCTTTCCGACACTGACTCGTCTACTTGCAGATGGACTGGAAGCTTCGCTCCTGCGCACCCTTCACCAAGCCTTCGCTCGACGCCGCCGCCGAGTCGGAGAAGGCTCGCGCCAAGCTCCGCGCTGCGACTCGCAAGACGAAAAAGTTCCCCTACAAGATGGGAAACCCGAACTTGAACCGGACGTGGCAGCACAACACGACGACTTTGGATGGCTTCGAGCCGAATGTCGCGTGTGTCCGCGTCTTCCTCTTGATCTGGTCTTCGACTGACTGCAAGCCGCGCAGGGACGACGAGCTCAACTACATCTTGCGAGAATATCGACTCGAGAAGAACCGCGTCAAGCAGCAAGAGGCTCAGCTTGCTCGCGCCGCACCTAACAGCTCGCAACGCCACGAGATTGAGGCAACCCTTGAGCAGGTACGCTCCTGCATTGCTCAGGCCAAAGGAGCGACTGACACGCCTCGTTTCGCAGAAACGGATTCGCCTGCAAGCTCTGCACTGGCGCGCCATCCGCGCTGCTTCGACACAGCATCTCCGCCACTTCTCTTTGATCGGTGCAGGCGACGTCGAGAAGCTCGAGTCTCTCGTTGACGACGAGCGACGGAGGAAGGAGGAAGAGGAGGAGCGATTTGCGGAGGTAGACGGCAAGGATGCGGCGGTGGACGAGGCTACGCCGAAGAAGGAGTACGACAGTGATTCGAGCGTGCTAGGGTTGCACGAGCGGAAGTCGCCGGAAGTTGCGAAGGGGAAGGAGGTATCGGATGTCAAGCCGCAGCAGCAGGAGGCGGGGACGCCTGAGCCGGAGGATGCGGCGCGGAAGAATGCTGGAGGTGGGGACGAGCCTGGGACGCCACCGCCAAAGGACGTTACCATGCCCGGTACACCCGGTACGCCAAAGCGACCTCGTGAAGAGGACGTTGCGATGCAGGATGGGGAGGTCGAGGTGAAGCGACAGCGGGTAGAGTAGTTGCAGAGGCATGCGACACTCGTGCTACAAGACCTCGTTGCCTCGTTCAAGCATCATCCTTATCAAGCTCCTCAGCCAGGCGCCGGGATCTGGAGGTCAGTCCTGCAGAGGCACACGCTGGAGAGGTAGCGCGTCAGCTTACGTCGTAGTGAGCGGAAGGATAGCGATACGCACACGTGCGGGCAACCACCATTCCGCTCGACGACTCGATGGCACTTTGGGCAGCGAACGCCGTTGACTTGAGCAGCAAGCTTGAGCGCGGCGTCTCCGTCTAGGTCGTCTGCGCAAGCGACTTTGGCATCGTGCTGCGGGAAGGGATGCGGTGAGCGAGAGCGTCTGGAAATGTCAGGAGAGAAGGTCAACGCACAGCAGGCGCCTTGCAAGCCGAGCAAGTCACCCTTCCGCACTTCCCGCACGCAACATCCTGCTTCGAAGCTGGTAGTGCGCCGAGCCACACGGCGCACTTGCCGTTCGAGCAGTAGAGACGCCTGGGTGTGCTGTACTCTTGGACCGCGCGCCTGTACGCCTTACCGTCTTCGACGTCGAGCAGAGGCATGGCGAGGGTGCTAGGGATAGGAGTCTTGCAGCAAGAAGGTGGGAAGAGGGACTCGTCGCGCGTGGCAAGGCGGAAGAGGCGGACGAGGCAAGGACGGCAGAACAAGTGGCCGCAGGTTGCCTTCGCGGCGTCGCCATTGACTTCGTCCGCGCACGAGATGCAATACGGCGTCGAAGAGACAAGCCTCTGAGCGTGACCGAGGGCTCCGGAGGTAGAGGCGAGCGGGACAGTCGAAGGGACAGCGGAAGTCGACGCGGAGTCGGGTGTCTTGCGGCGGTACGGGTGCGCAGTTGCAGCAAGCCTGCACCAAAGTCGTTTCAGCCACATCCGAGACGAGCTGGAGTATGAGAGGGACAACGAACCTGGCGCTGCGCTGTTCCCTCTGCTCGAGTGTCTGGCCCGTCCGGAGCGCCGTCTGCAAGTCTTGCGCGACTTGCCTGTCCGCAAGAGTAACCGTGAAGCGCTCCAACTCCTCCTTCCAGAGGTTGTAGGCGAGCTGCTCGTCCTCGGATGAGCCGTATCGAGGGGAACTCGAGGCGAGTGCCTGCAGGTCGCGCAGGTCGGCGAGCGACAGCTGTGTGGCCGTGCGGAGCGACTCGAGGACGTCGTCGGCCATCTGCGGCTCGAGGGAAGCAACGATGCGAGCGGAGAGAGGAGAACAGCGAGGAGCGACCTTCCCAAGCACGAGGTAGCTCACAACGTCGCTTCTTGACGCGTAGTGCAGCACCGGCGTATTCTGAGGAACACAGCATGCGGCACGAATCGCTCAGATGCTCGACCAGCGTTGCAATCGCAGGCTCAGTCCTCCTCTTCCGCCAAGTCCACCGAGATCGTCTCGTCGCCCAACAATTCCCGCAGTTCCCGGTTCAGCAAGTCGTGCATCAAGTCTCCATCGCGATGGTAGAACCAGACGCGGTGGTCGAGGTCGTAGTCGTAGCGTTTCGGGCCGCTGCGAAGTCGAAACGAAGAGCACGAGCGTCAGCCACCCTCGATTGTATGAAGCAATCTGGCGGAAGATACAGCTCCGTCGAGAGTGCTGGCGCAATCGCGAGACAAGCTGACGCACCTGATTGGGCTGGACAGCCAGATCTGCTTGTTCGGCGGCTGCTTGTTGATCACGTAGGTCCCGCGGTCACCCAGCTTGACAGTCAACACGCCCGACTTTCCACATGTAGACAGCTGAAAGTCAGTCCTCAGCGCGGCGAAACAGGGTACAGCGAGGAAGGAGACGCACCGAGTACTCGACGTCGCTTCCGTCCACGTCCAGCTCGTCCAGCTTCTCCTCCAGATACTCCGTCAGGTGGTCCATCGCTGCATTTGATACGTCGTGGTACTCTCGGTCCGAAAGTTGGCTGCGGTACGGCGACGGAAATCAGCGTATGCCCGTTCAAGGAGGAGGAGGAGGGACGCGAGCACGCACCCAATCTTGTATTTACCCGGCTCGTTCCCGAGTCTTGAAGGTGTAGATGAGAAGCAGCGGCAGACTGGGACGCTCTGTGGTCGTGCCGTCGCAGAGAACGCCGACCGAAGGAAGGGAGATGAGGAGATGGCGGCGGGACGAGAGAATGCCGTTCGAACTGCGCGACTGGCTGGTCGGGCGAGCGCAGACCGTACTGAGGATGCACAGCGGTTCATCGTAACTTCTTGCGCTTGAGCTGGAGTGTGGTGGCAGCCAACCCGTCTCGAGGAGGTTCGCCTCACGCCATCAGCTTCAAGTCCCGCTCTCATGGCTCCGACGCCCCGGCCAGCGAAGCGGAAGCGCACAGATGGTCCTCAGGCGACGCCAAAGGCGACCAAAGCCGCGCCAGACGCGTCGAACGCGGCAAAGTCTTCATCGCAAACAGTCGCGCTGAAGAAGAAGGAGAAGGCGGTTGAGCCAGAGTCTGTGGACGGAGGGGCGGTCGAGGAGCGTGACTTGGAGGAGCTGGAGCGCATCTACGACATGCTCGCGGAAGAGTACCACGACAGTGTGTCCCTTCCTTGTCCCCACCTCGATCCGAGCGAACGAGCTGACCGTCTGTTTGCCTGACTGCGCTCACTAGTCCTGAACGAGCTTCCTTTGGAGTATCAGCGCACGTTTCGGCTGGTGCGGGAACTGGAGGATCAACAGCAGGGTGCGTCCCTCTCCTTAGAGCCAAACATTGTGCTGACAGCGCCGTTGCCTGTCTCCAGCACACACTGCCGAGCTACAAACGTCCCTTGAGACCCTCGTCGCGTCGACGCTGAACCCTTCATCCGCTCCGTCTCCCGCGCCGTCGACCTCGACTTCCGACGAACTTCCTCAACCAAGTCCTTCGATGCGTGCGCGGTTCAACAAGCTCTCCTCACTGGCGACAGCCGCTGTCCGAGCAGGCGAAGACAAGGTCGGGCTTGCCATCACCTTGTACGAAGCGGTGCGTGCTGCCGCGTTTTTCCCGCCTTTCCTCCCGCACTGACGCATCTGCTGCGAGCAGATTGACCGTCACATCCGCCGCCTCGACGCCGACTTGGCGAGATACGAAGACTCGCTCGTCATCGGTCTGCGCGAGGGTACGCAACCCTCGCACGACGCACCTTCCGCCATCCGCAAGTCGCCTCCGGGACCAACTACCTCACTCGGTGCGATAGCACTCGGCGAGCGCGAAGCGTATGATACAGTCGGATCTGGAAGTGACGGAGCGGGCCGGGCGATGCGGAAGAAGCGGACGGCGGAAGAGCTGGAGAAGGAGCGCGAGTGGAAGCGGCGGCGTGAGCTGCTCAAGCAGGAGCGAGCGCAGAAGCGCAAGGCGGAGAGCGGGATGCCAGGTGCGTACACCAACTCATTCCACCTGTAAGTTTGCTGACGCTTGCTTGATCTTGCAGTCGATCCGAACGAGCCAACGTACTGCTACTGCAGTCGCGTCAGTTTCGGCGAGGTAAGTTGCGCCATTTTACTTTCTTGGGCATCCGCTCATGCTCTTCCGCTGGCAGATGATCGCGTGCGAGAACGAGGACTGCTCGCGCGAATGGGTAAGTCGCCTTGCCACTCGATCCGTTCACTCCCGCTAATCCTACTCTCCTGCAGTTCCACCTCGAGTGCGTCGGCCTCGACAAGGCGCCCGACGGCGCGTGGTACTGCGACGACTGCGTGCGGGACCTCAACCTCGACCCGAAGACGCTCAAGCCAAAGTGAGGGTCGGGCCGGCTATTTCGGTTGTACTGGGTAGATCAGCTTGCAGTGCTCGGTGTTGTTGTCGCCCTCGCAATGTCCCACTCTCGCCATCGCAGTTTTGACCCCGCGAGATACCAACTTGGCGAGGACGCGTCCGCTCGCTCCTTCCCTTCCTCCCACACACCCTCTTGCTACCGAGGACGCACGGCTTGCTGCCACAGTCGAACCATTCCAGCCCTCTCGACCGCATCCAGCCGGCGGTCCATCTCCCCCTTCGCCCGCGAGCGAGCGCACAAACACCCGCCCTGGACGCGTCGCCCCCAAGCCGGCCAGTCCGGCGCTCTAACCCTAAGATACTCAGATCTGCGCCTCGCATGCCTCGCTGGGTCCGAGTCCCAGCCACCTTGACGCGCGCGCGGATGCGCTGGAGCCTGTTTCGGGTTGCGGACGGCGAGGACGAGGGAAGCGGTCGGTTCGTCGACTCTTGCGGGAGGGCGTCTTTCGCGGGATGATTGGACAGGGTCAACGGGGAAGTGCTCTCGAAGGATGGCCGGATCACGGCTCGCCTGGCTCGGAGAGGGCGAGTTGGAGGACGCACGCCCGCCCTCGTCGAAGGATTCTGTCTGGTCCCTCCGGAAACCCGCGCTTCCGTGCGAGACGAAGGCCTGGTCCCGCTTCTCTCGACGATTCGGGACGGCGCAGCTCTGTGCTCGGTCGAAGGAAACACCAGCACCGGAAGGAGCCGGCGAGTTCTGCTCGTTCGAGGGGGTGCGGCGGCCAGCGCTGGACTTTCGTGCGAGGTGCGGCTGAGGCGGACCACGAGCAAGACGACAGGATGACGAGTGGTGGGCCTATGCGTCTTCTGGGTCGCTCGCTTTGGGTCGTTAAGGGCGAGGTCGTCGGAACGGTCGTCTAACGGACGCTTGCTCGCTGTCCGGGACCGCTGCGAGAACAGACCAGCCGTTCGCGGTCTGGTCAAGACGTTGAAGGCGGATCGATGGCTTCCTTCGCTCGTTGGACGTGATCGGAGGCGGAGCTCGCGCACCGCCAGAGCGGCAAGGTGGACGAGGCAGAGGCGCAGAAGGGACGCGGCAGGTCTATCGCTCCGTGTTCGCACGAGCGAAACATGCCTGTCGCGCTCCTACCTCGATTCGAGCGGTGACTACGCACAGACGGGATGTCCTCGCGCTCGAGGCACACCCGTCCTCCTTGTCACCCTCGAGGAACCCGGCGCTTTTGCAATCGCTTCTTCTCGCCGGTCTCTGGTGTCCTGTGGGTCAGCTGGCTTGCGCTGGCGGTCTCAAGGGGTACGAGGGGAAAAGCTCGTCTGCTGCCGTAAGGGACGCGGTCAGCGAGCAGAAAAGAGGTTCTGTACGCCTGGGATTGCGGTGTTCATTCGTCTTCTCGACGCGCTCGCGGGTCAAGGAGCAGCACAGAGAGGCGGTTCGGAAGGACCTGGCCCTGCTGTTGAGGAGCAAGAGGTGTGCGAGTGATGCATGATGAGGTTGCCTTCGCAAGACGGGTGCGCACGTCGTCTCGATTCTTCGTTCTCTACGTCCGTCTCCTCGCCTTCTCGCTTCATCTGCTCACTCGGTCGCCCGTGTCCGCACTCGCTTCGCACTGGGGCCTTCAAGGACAGCCTCGCTTCGGCTTGGCTCAGAAGGTCTTGGAGGTCGTGCTCGCTAACCCTCGCCCTCCTCGCATGCCGCAACAGCCTGACCCCTCCTCGACCCGGTCTCGATGGCCGATCCGGAACCCCTCGCCCAGCCTCGCTTCTGCCGCCTCCCTCGGTGCCCGAGTCGAAACCGCTTCTTCAGCCGCCGCTTGTCCGCCTCGTCGGGAACGCAGCTCCTTCGGGATTGTCGTGCATCGCTCGAGAAGGTCGACGACCCGCAGGCGGGGTACCCCTGCAGTCGGCCTTCGCTTCGTCGGCCAGCTCGGAGACGCGGCTTTCCCTTCAGTCCTGGCCTGCTTCTCTCCGCGCTCTCGCTTCGCGTGGCCGGAGGAACAGGTCAGGCGGGAAAGCACGTCCGGGCCGGTTCAGCGGAGCGTGTCCTGCTCGTCTCCGCCTCCTTCGGGAGCGGCAGCTTTCGAGCTCGTCTTCGGACGGACGGTGGCCTCGATCCGATCACGCGCTGCGTTAGAGTCATGTGCTCGCCTGTGTCTTCCTCCTTGACTGGAGTAGAGGATGCGCCTGACGAGGCAGCGACGAGTGGTTTGGCTGCTGGAGCGTGCAGTTCCTCGTGTGGCTCAGGGGTGGACAAGGGGCCCTTCGCGGGTCTCCGTCTCGGTCAGAGCGAGTGCTAGAGGGGTGGGCGTCTGTGTCTGCCTCTGCGCAGCGCAGCGTCCTCCGGGTCGAACGTCGAGGCTTGCGAAGGGAGGCGGAAGGACGGCCGTTCCGCGTGCGGGGCTAGGCGGCGGTTGGAGAGGGCGCGAGCATGACCTTTGCGGGTGAGTGGTGGATGTGGGCGGCCTCGGGCGTGATGCACTTGCGAGGGGAGGGAGAAGGGCAGGAGTTGCGGAGGAGGGAGGCGGAGTTGCGGTTCACACCCCGAGATTGGCGCAACCTGATGTCACTCCTTCGCTTTTGCTAGATGTTGTGCAGGACCTCGTCTCTTCATTGCCCCGAACGATGAGCTGGGAGAGTCGAAAGCAACGGTGGTCTCCCTCGTCCACATCGCTGCTCGTGGCTGCCAGCGCATGCTGCTGGCTTGGCTGGTCTTCTGTGTAGCACTGCAGATCGCTCGACCTCGCATCCAGCCCTTCCTAAGCCGCGTGTCCTCCCCTCGACACCTCATCACCCTCGACACCTTCTCCTTCTCGATCTCGACAACATCGCTCAATGACGCCCCACGCCGACTGCTGGACATTCTGCCGCGCATCAGGTCGACGAGGACGAGGCGGACGAGCAGCAAGCGGCGCTTGACTTGGTGCTACGACACGGGCGCCCTCCTCGCGCTCGCGGGTCTAGTGGTCGCGCAGGTCATGCTCCTTTGGGCGGCGTGGCGAGCCATCGCCTCGGCGGCACAAGTGCTCTTGCCGGGCGACGATGCTAAAATTCCCCCTCCTCGACTGCTCAAACGCGTTCCCGTTTCCCTCGACGAATCTCCCGTTATGCCCAATCCTACCCAGGGCTTAATAATCCGGCCTGCTGTGCGTAACAGCTATCCAATTCTGCTACCTCCGTCGCTGATTCCCAATCGACAGATCCCCGGTTTGACAACATCGCTTTCCGGCCTGCCTGTCCTCTTCGGCTCGCTCCTCGTTGCTCAATCGTTCCACGAGCTGGGACACGGGCTTGCGGCTGCAGCGTGAGTCATCCTGCTCGGATAGTAGCCTTGATCGGCTGACCTGACGCACTCGCAGCGAGCAAATCCCGCTCCTCTCGACCGGCTTCCGCCTCTTCCTGCTCGTCTTTCCGACATTTCACGTCGAGGTTGCAAGCGATTTCGATGTCTCGCCTCTCACCGACCTCCGCATCTCGTCTGCCGGAGTTTGGCACAACGTCCTCCTTGCGTCGATGGCATGGACCTGGTCGGATGCCGGAGCAGGACTTACAAACTGGATGGGACGAGCGCTTGGAATCTGGGACACGCTGGACGAAGGCGTGCTCGTTGCTGAGCTTGACTCGGCGCGCTCTTCTTCGTCTGTCAAGCTCGACTTCGCCTGACCGCGCTTGCCCTCGCAGCATTCGCCTCTCGCACCTCACCTCGCTACTGGCATGCTGATCGACCACATAGACGATCTCGAATTAGATGCGGCGACGGCGCGTTCGGCGGACCCCGCCCGCCTCTGGCACGACCACCTGTCCTCGTCCAATCCGCTCGACCGCTACCAGAACCTCGGATGGTGTCTCGATGCCGACCTCTTCTCCACTTCGGATGGTGCCGAATGCTGCAACAAGCCGAACCTCGATGGCATGTCCCCTTCGGGAGGACCAGCTACCGCCGAACGACTTCTCTGCTTCGAAGCCTTGACGGAACCGCCGAATCAACCCCGCAGCCAGGCCTGCCTCGATCCGCTCCCTCTTCTTCCGCCTACGTCACCCTCCGACATACCACCCAGATGCTTCGACGACCAGTCATGCCGCAGCCTTCAAGGCGGCTCGAAGACCATTTGCGGCCGGATCAGCGAGGACGAACACGTCGTTCGGCTTGGGGTACGGAACACCTCCTCGGCGGAAGTGGGTGGCGGAGGGGGAGAAGACAGCCGCACGGTCCTATGGCAGGGCAGCCGGCAAAGGTTGTTGCATGACGGTCCGTCGCTTCCTCCCTTCTCTCCCCGAGCTGATCTGACGCAGGTCTGTCCTCCAGTCACGGTTACCAGCCGAAGACCCCGCTATTGGTTCGTGCCTATCAGTCTCCCCCTACAGCTCGAACGACTGATCCGGTAAGTCGTGTCTCTTGCCCTAAATCGCTCTCTCGTTGACGTTGGCTGCGACCAGCTCAAACATGTCCATCTCGCTCGCCATCGCCTTCTTCAATCTGCTTCCTTTGCCTCACCTCGACGGCTCGCATATCGTGGCAGCTTTCTTCTGCAGCCTCCGCGAGCCGACTCTCCCCACGAGTTTCGACCGCCAGCATCGGCTTCTACGCGGGGAGACAGCGCCGGCCGACGATGGCGTACTCTCGGAGGTCTTGAGCCGACTGCGGCGAGCTGGACTAGCCCGAGTGACTGTCAGCAGGACGGAAACCGTTCTGCGAAGGTGGACGGCTGGAGTTGGGATCGTCCTCATCGTAGCGACGGCTGTAGTGGAAGGGTCAATGCTATTGTAGCTGAAAGCTGCACTCCTGCGTACATCGAGTGGATTCGCAGGGAAGAGAATGGTGTGAAAACGACGTCCGCCTCGTCTCTTGACCCTGCATCATCTCGCTGCTCTCTCGCACCAGCTCTGTCCGTTTGACTGAGACTCGCAGACGCTTTTCGCTTTACTCTGAGCACATCCACACCGGCACCCAGCCGCACGCCGGCTCGCAACACTACGTTCTCCTCCTCATCACCTCTCAGTCAACAATGGCCGACTCTGCCTCGACAACGCCACTTTCGCTAGAGGAACTGATTGCAAGCCACCGGAAAATACTACAAGCGCTCTACACCGCCCTCTCGCCGTCCCCTCAACCCCTCATCGACACCCACCTCACCTCCCTTCACTCGACTCTCTCCCAAGCGGTCGCCTCACAGCGAACGACAGCCGAGGCAGAGGTCGCAGACGCTGAGGCGCGGCTATCAGCAGGATGGCGACGAGTGCATGACTGGCAGACGGCTCTGGGGGAACCGCTGCGCCAGGAGAAGAAGCGAGGCGACGGACCGCTGTTGTCGCTCGTCGAGGAGGTGGACCAGATCAAGGAGGGCATGAAGGGACGGATGGAGGAGCGTGGGAAGCGGATACTGCAACTGCAGGCGAAGCTAAGGGAGTTGAGCGAGGTCGTCGGGAAGGACTGGCTTCAGGTCGAGTTGGAGGCGGCCGCGGCCGAAGGCAAGTGGGAGGACCTTAACCTCAAGCTCGACAGGATGGGCGCGCTCGAGCGGGAACTGTTGAGATGCGAGGCCGAGATCGTTAGTCTGCGCGCTCTCCTGGGTTTCTACCACCGCTGACGCTTCTCCTCGACAGTCTCACCGGAAAGAACTGCTCAACTCGCACGCCTCCGAGGTGTTTGCTCTGCGGTGCGAGCTCGGCATCCATCAGGCGGAAGAGGGCAATCCAGGCGGAGACCCGCTCGACGAGGACATCTTGTGGCATCTCGGTGTGGGCGAGGCGCGACAGCCCAAGCGGGAGATGCTGCCGACGGCGGAGAACGTGCAGCGCGTTGAGGCGAAGCGGAAATGGGTGCGTCGAGTGATCTACCGAGACCGAGACCCACAAGACTGACGCGGATCACTTTGCAGCTTGAAGACGAGAAGGACTCGCGCAACATGCTCATCCAGACGACGTACGACAAGCTCTACCCGCTTTGGACGATGCTCGGCGTGACGGAGGAGGAGATGGAGGACTTCGTCAATCGACACATGGGCTCGACGCAGGACGTGGTCAACGCCGTGCGTCTCTTCCCGTGCAGCGCTTTTCGCTGACGTTGCTGACGCTCTCCTCGCTGGTGCAGTATCAAGACGAACTCAACCGCATGCTCACGCTCAAGCGAAGCAACATGTCGACCTTCATCCAGCGCGAGCGCGAGGCCATGACCGCCTTGTGGGACCGCCTTTACGTCTCGTACCCTCAACGCCTCGCTCAATTCCCGGCATACTCGATCAGCGTCGAGCCGACGAAAGTCTGGAACGCCGCGCACGGTTACGACGAGGAGGTCGTCAACGACAACGTCTCGGAGGAACTGCTGGTCGCGCATGAGCGGGAAAGGGAGCGGCTGGAGAAGGAGGTCGAGGAGGCGGCGCCGGTGTTGGAGCGACTGGCGAAGTACTTCGCTGTCGTCGAGAAGATGAAGGAGCTCGAGGTGCGTCACCTGCCCACGGTGCTTAGCTCGCGAGGTCTGGAGGTCATTGCTGACTCTCTGTGCTGTGTGGTCTCTAGGCTGCCGCGGCAGATCCGAGTCGCTTGATGGACAAGAGTCGCGGCGCGGCGAAGCGATTGGCGCAAGAAGCGAAGGACCGGAAACAGGTCGACCGGGAGAAGCCGAGGGTGCGTTGCGCATCCGTCCCCCTGCTTTCATTGTTCGCCAAACTGACAAGTACCACTCCTCACGCAGCTCGAAGCGGAACTTCGCGCCCTCATTCCGCAATGGGAAGCGGAGAACGGACGGCCGTTCCTCGTCAATGGCGTCTCGTTCATCGACGGCCTCGACGAGCAGATCCGGGCGGAGGAGCTCGAGAAGGAGAACAAGAAGGTGCGCCCGAGCACCGCGCTGCCGATGCTCACGAGCTGACACCAACCATTCACCGCTCACAGCGAGCCAAGATGGGCATGTCCGCCTCAGCAGCACGCCCTCTCAAGCCGCAACACACCGGCGCAGCCGCCCCTGCACCGCTCAAGCGCCAGATGACGGGCGCCTCGGCACGCTCAACCAGCTCGTCGACCTCAACGGGTCCGCCCGCCGCGAAGCGTCTCGCCGCCGGATCTGTTGCACCCACACCGGCCGCCGCCCGCATCGCACGACCAAAGTCGGTACTCGGCGACGCCAACGGTTTGCACTACACGCCGTCCGCGACACCTGCACCGCTCAAGCCGCAAATGACCGGACGAGCAAGATCCGGCACCCTGAGTGCATCGGTTGCGCAAACTCCGCTTTCGGCTTCACAGTCGTCGAACGGGTCTATGGCGTCCAGCGTCGGACTCGGCATGCGGATACCAGCAGGATGGGGCGCGTCTGCGGCAGGGACAGGTAGTCCCGCCATGTCGCCCACGCTCGGAACGGCTGGCGTCGGTGTCGGCGGCGCGCGCGGCATGCTTCTTCCTCAGCCGACCGGCGGACACTTCAGGCCTATGGGGCGATGAGCGCTGTACGACGGCGATATACCCTTACTTTCGACCTTCTCCTCCAGATGTAGTTTGCGTTATTGTTGCCCTGTTGCATTGCTTCACACACTCTCGTACATCCTTAGACGGCACAGCAGCTCACCGCGAGCAGTTTGAGCGAGCGACTTTGCGGACTTGGCGAGATTCGACTCTCTCGCTCACCGCTCGTCGCTATGGCGTTCGCTCGCGTCTGCACGGCTTGCGTGCGCACTGTGCGGCAAGCAACTGCTCACAGTCAGCCACGGCCAACCCTCCCAACCCCTCGCGCCTTCTCTGCCCTTGCCCCGACCACGCCAGGTTCGTCTCATCTCACGCTCGCTAAACTCTCGCTACACCTTGCTGACGACCTGGCGCACCGCGTACAAAGCCTACGCCAAGAAGGCCAAGAAGGCTGAGACGCTGCCAGCCGAGGACGAGGAGTTTGTCGAGGACGAGTTCGAGGATGAGCTCGACGGGTCGGTAGGGGAGGAGCCGGGAGAGGCGGGGAAGGCTACGAAGGACACGAAGGAGTCCAAGTACGGCGAAGCACAGCGGCAACTGCGACGAGCGCTCCGCCTCAAGGGCCGCAACCTCCGCGCCAGTCCTCCCAGTACCCGGATCCTCGAGAACCTCGCCAACAACGCCGAGCCGCACCAGTTCACGCAGGTTCAGGACGCCATCAGGAAGTGGCACGAGCGGAACTTCCTCAAGCCCAACTCGCGACTGCCCGAGGTCGTTGCCTCGCGCTTCGGACGAGGCGGCGCCGCCGTCAAGGCCGTCGACATGCTCGCGAACCGCAACATCTATCGCATGGACGCCCCGTCTCTCCTCAATCTCTACCCTGTCTTCCGCGGTCTCTCCAGGGCGCAGCCGAACGCATCCGAAACGCCGGCACCGGCTGGATTCGACTCGGCCGCCTCTCCAACGGAGATTGTCGACGCCGCCTTCACCCTCCACACCCTTACCCTCGTCTACCACCCCGAAGCGAACAACAACCCTTTGATCGACGCCTTCGTCCTCGCGACGGCTCTCAAGAACGGCGAGACGGACTCACCGCGCGTGCAGGCGATGATCAAGCGGCTCGCAGTTCGCCACGAGGGGCCCATAGTCGCGTATGCGGAGCACAAGCTCCCTCACAAGTGGGTCGCCGTTCTCGTCACCCAGATGCGGGATATTGCGGTTGCGCTGGTTGAGCGGAAGGATGCGAATGCCGAGTTCTTTGCGCATTTGGCGGAGCGGTTGATGGCGGAGACGGCCGGGGGCAAGGCCAAGGCTCAGGCGTAGCATGGGGGAGTAGATATACCGCGAACTAGCAACTATCGTCGTCTTTCTGGGTCACCGCGTCTCTGTGAGGACCACCGCGAGTTGCCGACAGCCCTTTCCCTCCCGTCCGCCATCGCTGCTCTCACTTTCCCGCCGCTGCTGCCATGTCGTGCGTCTTGGTCGCTTGCTTCGTCGTCTCTCCGCACTCTGACACCGTCTGAACTGGCCCACAGGAGCTGGGGTCGGGGCAAGACGCAGGAGTCGTCGGACGTTGATCTCGAGGCGCAGAACGACCAGCACCTGAACGACCTGCACAGCAAGATCTCCCAGCTACGAAGTGTGAGTGTACTCACCACTTCCACCCGCTTTCAGTCCGCCAAACGAGCTCGTCGTGCTGATTCTCGTCGTCGTCGGCACCGCCTCGCCACGCTCGCAGGTCACGACAGACATCTACCAGGATTCGCGGGGGCAGAACTCGTTGTTGGACAGTACAGTGAGCCGAAGAGCGTTCCCGTTAAGCCTGGTCGGCGAGTTGACCCCACCTTGTCCTCCTCGCAGAGCAACACCTTCGACAGCTTCAAGACCTCGCTCTCCAACACCAGCACGCGCTTTGCGCGGTCCGTACAGAGCGGCAAGGGGCCAGGGCGGATCCAGCTCGGCATTGTCGTCGCCTTTGTCCTCCTCTTTTTCCTGTACAAGTTCTCTTCGACTCGCGGTGGATCCCCTTGACCCGACTGTCGCCCATCCTCTCTCGCCGTCCTTCCCCGTCGTCCTCTTGTTGTGTCTCCTGTTCGTGCAGCACCCGTGTATTCTCCGTCGACGCATTCACTCACTTCTCGCTGCGGAGAGGGGGAAGCGAGACGAGGAGGAGAGGGACGCAGCGTCTACGGCGTCTCCGGACACGGCTTGCGACGGGTGCCTTGCTCACAGAACGTCGATCTTCGAATGCTCCAGCACCGCACGGTCACTCCGACGGGCCGTGTCGTCGAGCGAGGCGAAGTGACGCCCACGATTCGCGAAGAGCAACTTCGCTCCTCTCTCGCTCGTTTCCTTCGCTCCCACACCCTCTGCTGCTCAGACTGAACAGCTCTACACGCACAACTCGACGCTTGACACCCACCGCACACACCGCAACGTGCGTCCGAGGCGTCCTCTCCCTCTCACAGCTTCCTCCCCACTCACTCGCCTTGTCCCGGCAGAATGGCACCCAAGAAGGTCTCCAAGGCTCAGGCCAAGTCCGAGTCGAGCAACAACAGCAGCTCCGGACGTGTCCTCGCCATCACCGCCGTAGACGGCTTCACCGGCAGCGCTGTCCTCGAGCTCCTCATGTCGGACAACTCTTACAAGGGCAAGATCACCAAGATCATCGGCTTGACGTTTGGCGAGCCCAAGGAGGACACCAAGGCTGTTCTCGACGAGTACGGCGTCGAGACCGCCCTCGTGGACGAGATGGACGAGGACAAGCTCAAGGAACTCGGCGTCGATACCCTCTGCCTCATCCCGCCCGCTCGCAAGGTGCGCTCAACCTTCGACCCTGCGTCAAGCTTTACTGACACGGTGTCACGCGCAGGACAAGGCCAAGCTCGTCAAGCAGATCCTCGAGCTCGGCAAGAAGTCCAAGTCGGTCAAGAACCTCGTCTTCCTCTCGTCCGCCGGCTGCGACTACGCCGAGCGCGACAAGCAGCCGCACCTCCGCGAGTTCATCGACCTCGAGGTCCTCGCCATGGCGCCCAAGAGCGACGAGTCGACCGGCGAGACCGGCCACTCGCCTTGCATCGTTCGGTGCGTCTGCCTCCTCCCTCTCAACCTTATCGTGCGGTCCGCTGACGCTTCGACGTTCACAGCGCCGGCTTCTACTGCGAGAACCTTCTTCTCTGTCCGTCCTCCGCCTCGCAATGACTCAAGCCGTTCTGACCTTCTCACGTACGCAGACTCGAAGCAAGCGCAGGGCGAGGGCAAGCTCCCTCTTCCCGTCGACCCGCACCACAAGTTCGCGCCCGTGAGTCTTGCAACGACAAAAAGGGGGAGGACTTTAAACCGAAACTGACTTTCGGCTTGCGCAGGTCTCGCTCGGCGACGTCGCCCTCCTCCTCGCCAAGATCCTCACCTCCGAGGGCGAGCACGGTCTCTCCGACGACGTTCGCGGGCAGATGATCCCTCTCACGGGTCCTCAGATGGTCGCTGGCCCCGAACTCGCCGAGGCCGCGTCGCAGGCGCTCGGGACCAAGATGGAGTTCCAGAGTGTCAAGGAGAGTGAGGCGAAGAAGATCTTGTCGAGCGAGCAGGGCGAGGAGATTGACGAGGCCGAGAAGGCGTACATCCTCGAGTACTGTGCGTTTTTCGTCCCTCTCCTTCCTGCCTTCGATCCGACTGACCGCTCCCTCCTCCGCCGCAGACTCCCTCGTCCGCGAGGGCAAGACGAACTACGTCGCCGGCCGCCCGACCTTCAAGCAGATCACCGGCCAGGACCTCACCCTCCCCGCCGCCTTCTTTGAGAGCTACCAGGACTCGTTCAAGCGCAAGAGGAGGCGTACGACCAAGGACGAGTAAGCAGGACGACGATGGCGGCAAAATAGGATCGCTTCGGTTTGAGGGCGGACGCTTAGGTGTGAAGCGCAGCCTGTAGCAAAAAGACGGACCAGCAAAACAGCAGTACCTCCTTCTCATCGAAGTCCGCATCGACGAAACCCAGAGTGAGAGATCGCGCGGGTTACGAGCGAACGGCTACGGATCCACCTGCCGTCCTGGCGCACTCTCGACGACGCCCTTCTTCTCCCAGTCCTCGAGCCAGAGCAGCAGCCTGACCGTACTGCTCTTGGCCTTCTCCGAGAATCCCGCTTTGCCTTCCCGCATCCCCTCCCGCAGCAGCACCTCGAGGTACTTCGCCAGCTGTCGACCGTAGATCTCGAGCAAGCCTTCACCGGCTATCTCGAGGAAAGTGACGAGGAGCAAGGGAGTCGGTTCGAGGCCGATAAGGGGTGGTCGGAGCATGAGGACGAGCCAGCGCCATCCTGCTGCGGGTCGGAAGTGTGGAGGGATGTTGGCGAGACGGTCGGATGGACAGGGACCTTGGGGAGGGTCGAGAGGGGAGGATTGGAGGATCGAGGCGTAGAGGGCGACAAGGCCGGACATGCGCTCGCCATACTGCACGAGCGTCTCGGACGAGGTCGGCGGGGCGTGGCCGAGCGTCTTTTGGTACGACTCGTCGGATTGGCCCTGCGAAAGAAGCGTCGTGAGCGCGACGGAAAGGGCAAAGGCGGGGCGAGTCACGCACCGGCTGCTTGGGCGGCCAGTAAGCCGTGATCCAGAAGCACTTCTTGACTAGTCGCGCCATCAGGACGTCGCCGAGCTCGGTGTGACCCCTAGCGAGTAGGCCGATGACGACTCGCCCGAGCGGGTACGCCGTCCCCAGCTTTGCCGTGACCTCCGTCTCCGCCTGTTTGACGAGCGCTTTCGAAAGGTGGTTGAGAGTCCAGGTGTACGGTTCGGCGGGTCCAGCGGGCGGCCGCAGCGACGTAAGGAGCTCGTCAAGCTGGCCGATGATGCGGGAGATGGCTTCGGCGGACGAGGTGAGCTGGCCGATCTTGGGCGTGATGGCTCGCTTGGCCTGGAAACACGACTTTCGCCAAGCCGGGTTCTGCGAGACGACTGGCAGGACGGACTGCTTGATGTGCTGCAAGTCGGAACGATTCGTCAGCGTGAGTTGGCCAGCACGGGCTGGAGCCTGTAGCGTACCGTCATCTTGGCCCTCCATCGCTCAAACTCTGCCTTCGGCGAGCCCTCGGCATCCGACGCTGGCAGGCCTACCGCACTCGCCTTGGCCGCCGCCTCTGCCTCCTGCTTCGCCCGCTGCGCCTTCGCTTCCTCGTCCTTCTTCCGCTCTTCCTCCTTCTTCCGCTCCTCCTCCTGTCGCTGCTCCTCAGCCTTCTTCCGCTCCTCCTCAGCCTTCTTCGCCTCCGCCTCGCGCATCTCCTTCGCTTTTCGCTCCGCCTCCTCCGCCTTCCTTCGCTGCTCCGCCAAAACTCGCTGCCGCTCACCCTCTTCCTGCTCCGCTTGTCGAATGGATGCCTCGATCGATTCCCACAACGCCTTGTTCCGCTGCTCGAACGACTTGACGAGCTGAGCCTTTTCTCGCGATTGCTGGAGCGCGAGGTCGGAAAGCATAGACTGGATGGAGGAGACGTCGGCTGAGGCTGTTGATCGTGCGAGACCGGGTGAGAGGGACTTCGAGCGGGCGAGGGAGAGGTGGAAGGCGCGGTTTGCGGCCGCCCAGGTGGAAGCCCGCGACTTGTCCTCCCATTCCTCGAGCTCGTCGGGGCCGCCGTATAATCGCGTCGGCGACATGACGTCGGCGCGTCTGTTGGAAGATCGGAAGTGAGTCGGAGCTTGGAGATGAGTGAACGAACAGGACGTACTCTTTGCCCTTTCCCGAACTGACTCCCGGTTTCCGCCAGCCGCCCAAGCCAATGCTCCCGACAGGCCCAACAGGCCACTCTTCCTCCTCGCTGTCGTAGTCCTCATCGCTGTCTTCCTCATCCTGCAACCGTCCGCCCTCCTCGTCCGAACTGCTCAGCAAGTCCACCTCGTCCCGCTCGCTTCCCGACGCATCGCTGTCGTCGTTTACAAAGTGCAAAGGCCTTCGTTCCCGCCGTTCGACGCGCTTCAGATTCGGTGGACGGACGAGGCGAACTGGAGTGGGGTTGAACGGTTCGCCGGCAGCGGCAGTTCGTGGTGCGCTCGACGCGGCAGACGGTCCCGCAGAGCCTGCTCGTTTAGGCGCGCGTCGAATTTCGCTGCAAGAAGGCGTCGCCGCCCTGTCAGCTCCTCCCGAGTCGAGTGAACTGATGAGGATGGGACGCACCGGTTTGTCGGCTTGAGCGGGACTTTGGGGACGTTGTCGTCGTCTTCTGAGCTCGAGTCGGTCTGTAGCAAGCCAAACTTCATCTCAGCAGACCAGCACAGCGCGAGAGCAGGTTGACGTCGTTGCCAACCCTCCTCCTCGAGGTTGACTTCCTGTTGTTCACTCGCTATCGGCTCACAAGGCTACTGAGCGGCTCAGCATGGCCGCGAGGGTGTCCAAACGGCTAGCTACAGCAGCCAAGCGCGTAGCATCAGGTTCAGGCCCGCTCGAACCCGTCTCTCCTCTCGCACCCTCGACAACCGCTCTCGGGACTGCCTACGAGCTCGCCACCGCTCAGTACCTCTCCGCACGGCCTTTCAACGTCCGAGGACTGATACGAGTAGGCGGCGCGAACGACAAGGGGATCGATCTGCGAGGGAGGTGGCAATGGGGTCTGCCGTCGAAGGAGAATGAGGATTCGCTCGACTACAACGACGGTCTGTTTGGCTGGGCCAAGGTCCGACCTGTCCCCGACGTCCGGCAACGATGGGTAGAGGACATGTCAGAGGAGGAAGTGTGGCAGGACGACGAGGACGTCGAGGGATATGACCTGTTGCGGATGTTCGAGGTCGCCGTTCAGTGCAAAGCCGAGGCGAAGGCACTCGGGCCCGCCGTCGTGCGTGAACTAGAAGGGACGATCCTAGCGGAGAATCTACGGCGACGAAACCGGCGCAACATGGCACATTTCCGTTCGCCCTATTCCCGCCAACCCTCACATCCATCTCGCGGCGTCCACCCCCAACCGCTCGGCATCCTCGTCTCCCTCAACGGTTTCTCCGAACAAGCGCTCCGCTACGCAAGCGCCTCGCACCTCCCTATCTCGCTCGTACACCTCGCCGCTCAGGACAAGCTCAAGATGGTCCAGTCTGGCGGGAAAGATGGCGGTATTGAGGCTGTCTCGGCGAGCCTCAACGAGGCGATGAGGAGGGTCATCTCGGAGCCTTTTGCGGAGGAGGATGCCTCGCAGGAGGCGACGGAGACGAATTGATCCGCCACCTGAACGTGCGTCCTGAGCGTCCGCCTCGTTCGCTTTGTGACCGGCTAACATGATCATCCCCAACAGTGATATCGTATCCTGTAAGCTATCCGCGCCTTCGCCTACCGTCGCATCACCCTCGCGACCCGCAACCCTCGCAACCCTCGGAACCCCCATACCCTTTCCTCCCATTCGCACCGCACGCAAGCCCTTCATAGTCGTTACCGCATCCTGTTGTCACACGTACGCAACGCAGAACCGCTCCTCATTTCCCTCTGTTCACCGAGAGCGATCGCGAACGACTGAGCAGTCCAGCCATCCTGTCGGCGCTCGGGCGTACTCTACTGCTTGCGAATACGTCGATGTTGGGAATGAGACGACAAAGAGACAGAAGCTTCGTTTTCACGGGGTTTCGTACAGAGAGGTAGAGCAAACGCAAGGTGAAGAGGGGAGGGGTAAACGGTTAGGCGTCGAGCGAGTCGAGCCTGACGAAGGAAGAGAGCGGGTAGGGGTGGCATTGAAGGAACGAAGAAGGGGAATATGCGTAGAGCGGGAAGAGGGAACATCAAGCGAGACTGGGTCATGCGAAGAGGGAGTCGTGCGCGTCCTCCTCCGTTCAGAGCGAGCCGCCGACCTGCACATCGGGACTCGCGTCAGTATCATGTCCTCAAAAAGCTAGCAAGCAATCCCTCGTGCGAGAGAGAGGGGAGACAGCGCAGCGTAAAGACGCAAACTCACCGCCTCCTGCGCAACGTCGATGACGAGAGGGTTCTCCTCGTTGAAGTCCTCGTCGTCAAAGTCGAGCTGTAGCGCACGACGCGGCGGAAGTCAGTCATGAGGAGTCCGCGAGCATGAGAACGTGCACGCACGTCCTGCACCAACTGCTCCGGCCTCAACTTGTCGCCCTCTGCGCGCGGGGCGTGAGAGCCGTCAGCACCGCGCTTCGTATGTGACTCGAAAGCGCGACGCACCGAACATGAAGCGGACCTCGCTCAGCGATTTGCCGGCACGGTCGCAGTAGGCGTTCATCATCTTCGAGAGCTTGGTGGTCCTGCGAGCGGGTATCGAACACGTCAGCCAGTCTGCTCCGCAATCTAACACCGTTCACAGACCCGCGCACGCCCAGGAGTGGCCCGGATCGCGGACAGAAAGGACTGACCTCTTGACCTTGATGACAAGCTCCGGGAAGCCCGAGCCCTGGATCTGTGCGCGCAGACCAGCGTCAGTAGCGTCTACAAAGCTAGAGAACCGCCCCGCGACGAACCTTGAGCGCAATGTGCTGCGACTCCGGCTTGACCTCAGTTCGTTCCTGCTCCTGGTCTGCGAGGGTGGGATCAGGGCGAGCGGCGATGGCGGGAGCGTGGGTGCTCTCAGTCAGCCCGTGTACGCGCTCTGGAGTGGTCAGCGTGGCGCACCAGACATGTTTTTGATGGAGTGGCTGTTTTGGCGGAGGTCGAGGAGGAGACCAGCGTCTGGCAGAGGTCATTCCACGCCGCACTCGCTCGAGAGCTATCCAGGACGGTGACAGGCTCGCTATGACTGCACGGACAGACAGACAGGCGACCGCTCTTCGCCCGCTCGCGCTCTCGCAGGGAACCCTGTCGCGAGCAGATGGGTCGGCGCAATTCACCTTTGGTGCGCTCATTCTCGCTCGGTGCGACTCGTAGTGACGCTGACAACACCTGAATGGGCACAGGCAACGTGTCTGTCCTCGGCTCCGTGACCGGTCCTGCCGAGGTGAGGCTGCGAGACGAGCTGGTCGACCGGGCGACTCTCGAAATCAACGTCCGGCCGCTCAGAGGGCAAGGGGGTGCGTTCCCTGCGTTTCACAACCACGAGCACAATGCTGACGGTCCGCGTGGCTCACACACAGGCCCGCCGGTCAAGGCCGCCGAATCGACGCTCTCCCAACTCTTCGCTCCCCTCATCCTCCTGCACCTCTACCCACGCGCCCTCATCCAGCTCACCCTCCAAACGATCTCATCCCCGTCCACAACCTTCACCAAGCCCTTCTCGACCGACCCCTCACTGCAAGTTGATGCCAAGGGAAAGGGAAAGGAGCTCGAGGCACCTCGAGGGACTGGAGTGGGAGCAGGCGAGAAGGCTGCGCGGATCAATGCGGCGATGATGGCGCTCGTCGATGCGGGAGTACAATGTCGAGGGATGCTCGTGGCTGTGGCGATTGCGTTCGTGCCGGTTCAGGACGGCGAGGCGGACGACGAGGAGATGCGATTGGACCCGACGCCGGCAGAAGAAGAGGACGCGACGTCTACGCACGTCTTTGCGTTCTCGTTCGGTCAGGGTGTCGGCGGGACAGAAGGAACATGCGCCGGCGTCGACTCTGTCGGGACGTTCTCGGAGGACCAGGTGCGCAACCTGCACTTCGAATGTTCCGCTTACCGCGCTGACACCCCGTTCTCGACAGCTCTTTGACGCGCAAGACCTCGCACAATCAGCTTGCCAAACCATCCTCGCCTTCATTCGCAAGAGTGTCGAAACGAAGTACGGCGTCGAGGGCGCACCACCACCTGCCCAGGTTAAGGCGGCGCCCGAGGCGGACATGTACGATGCGGAGGAGGCGGAAATGAGTGAGGACGACGACCGAGTAATGATCGAGGCTTGAAGTGCATTGCTTGCGTTTCTCAGCCGGTCTTTCTCAGCGGGTGCGACGACGTCGAGCGAGAGATATGCACGTCGTTACAAGCGAATCTGAGTCCATGCAGTGTCCTTCCTTCCCGTCTATCCGCGGGCGCTTCACTTGCTCGCCCTTCCAGACCTCTTCACCCATCGAGACTGCGATACAACCTTCTCAACCTCGCCTCAGCGCTCTCTTCCTCCTCATCCTGCGCAGCCTTCTCACGCGGCACGACCAGCGGCACGCCCTTGCCGAGCTTCCTCTTCTTGCCCGCACTACCGCCAAACCTCGTCGAGAGAATCGGCTTGACAGACCTAACCGCGGCACCGAGAAGGACTTTCTCCCTCCCGTCCCTGTTGTCGTGCGAGTTTGAGCTGACGAAGGATGAGCGCGAATTGTTGGAAGACATGCGCGCTTGGAAAGACGAGAGCGGTTCGGCGGGCTCGAAAGCGAGGCGGTTGGAGGGGCGCTTCGGGGCGGACGGAGGCGCGAGACCGGGAAGTGTGAAGCGTGCGGTTGTCGGCGTAGACGTGCTGCCTTCGCGAGCTGTGGACGAGGCAATGCTCTCGGAAGTAGCCTCTCGTGAACGCTTAGCCGCCGGTTCTGTGTGAGTCGTAGAAGCAGGCGAGCTAGTCTTCGAGGTCGTACCGAAGTTGCCGATGTAGCGGAAGCGGTCGAGGCGAGCACGAGTCTCGTGGCTAACTTCGCTGGACGAATGAGCGAGACCTGCGCTCGGATGGTCGGCGAATGCGTGAGTAGGGTTAGTTTCGGCAAAGCGGCGTTTCCTAGCGGTCGTATCCATGCTGGGCGAACGACGGTGCGGAGGAACAGTTGCCTGCGCGCTCAGCAAGCGATCGCTCGGAGTCGTTGGCGCAGGCGCAGGCGACGCCGGCTGCTGAAAGCCCTTGACCGGCTGAGGGCGCAGCAGAGGAGCCTGCCACTGCGGAAGAGGGCTGGAAGAGCCGTCGCGGGAAGTGGGAACGACAGCTGCCTTCGAGGGCTTCGAGCGAGGGCGAGGAGAAGTCGGAGGAGTCGAGCCATCTGCGCATCCACGGTCCGGTCAGTTCGGGCGCGCTCCCGTGAAGCGAGGAGGGCGGGCTCACCAGGAGATCCTGCACGGCGAGCAGAAGAAGAAGCAGAACTGGAAACGAGAGAAACCGAAGACGCAGCAGGCTTGCGCACAGCCGTCACCGGTAGAAGCGAGCACTGCTTGGAAGAGGTCGACGGCTCCATGCGAGATCCTGGGGGACGGAACGGGTTTGCAGCAGGAGTGCCGAGCGCAGGCCTGGCGCGAACAGGCTGTTTCGAAGGCATCGGATGCTGAGGAGGCGCGGTAATGCGGTCGAGCGTCTTGATAGGCGAGCTCGGCGGAACAGCCTTGTGAGCAGGTCTAGGCGCAACTGGGGCACGAGGCGCGACAGGCGCGGCTGAAAGAGGCTGGAGAGGCTTGAAGGTCGCCGTGGTCTTCGCCTTGGCGGGCGTTTTTGGCGGCGCTGCTGCTGCTGGGCCGGCTTTTGATGCACTCTGAGCCAACATATTCTGATCGAGAAGCGAAGTTGGCGGGGGAGCAGGTCGGGCTTTTGCAGGCGGAGGAGGCTGCGGTAGAATGCGAGATAGGTGAGCAGACGAACAGGGCGCAGAAGAGCCTCGCTCGCAACGCACCACGGTAGCTTTAGGCTTCTCCTTCTGCTTCGCGTCAGATTGCGCCGCCTTACCGCCCGTCGCGCCCGTCCGTTTCGCCAAGGTCAACGGCGTCTCGACAAACTTCAAGCTGGCCGGCTCGTCGACCATGCCGATGTCCACGAAGTCTGTTGTTGAGCCCCACACGAAGCCTTCCTCGTCGTCCTCGTCCCCCAATCCAGCCGTCCGAGCAACGCGAGACGTTGAGAGCGAACGAGGTCCGGCATCGTCGTCCGAGGAGAAGTCGTCGTCGCGGAGAGAGCTCGACCAGCCTGGCGCCTTCTTTGGCTTGTCTAGCATGGGCATAGCGTGAAGCGAAGCAGATCAGAGCAAGTTGGCTGAGAGCAACCTTGCTGGAGGAGGCGAACCAACTCTTGACGAGTTGACATCCGCCTCGACACCGCTTGGAGGCACGCTTGGGCTGCCACAGTGCTTGGATAGCTCTCCAAAACCGCCTCAAGCTGCCTCAGCACACCCCGCACCGTCCTCTCTCCCTTCTTTCCTCCTCGCCATCCTCATCAGTTTCCGAACCGCGACGGTTCTACAGGCGCTTTGACGGACTGTGCTGTCCCTTACTTGCCTTGAACATCCGTAAAAGAGTACCGGTGCGTTTCAGCCTGCAGTTTTCCCCGGCTAATCCTCGCTGACTCCGCCTCGCTCGACAGCCTCTCCTCCTTCACACCTCAAAGTCGCCAGTCTCCGCCCCGCTGGACCGCCATGCCGATCAAGCTTCTCCAGCACAAGTCATGGCACGTCTACAGTGCCGAAAACATCGCTCGCGTTAAGCGGGACGAGGCGCGAGCGGCGGCGCAAGAGGAGGAGGATGAGCAGCGGACGATGCTGGCCGACTCGGAGGCGCGGCTCGACAGGCTGCGGAAGAAGGCGGAGTCAGCGAGCGGGAAGAAGCGGAAGCGGGACAGGGATGATGAGGGCGAGAAGGAACTTGAGCGCCAATTGAAGGGGAAACATCGGGCGGACGAGGAGGAAGAGCAGGTCAGGGCGACGATAGTGCGACCAGAAGGCGGCAAGGGCGATAAGAAGGAGGTGCCGATGACGACGAACGGGCACCTCAATTTCTGGGCAGACCTTGAAGCGGTGCGTCCCACGTCCTGCTCACCTTTCTGCTCAATACTGACGCGAGTCGTAGCGGCAGGGGGGACAACCAGGTTCTGCGAAGCTCGAGTCACGGCTGAAGAAGGTGCTGGAAGCGGAACCGGACGACTCGCTCACCAAGGTCTTCCTGGCGAAAAAGGGAGAGGGCGAGCCGAAGGGCTGGTACGCAGCTGAGGACGGCAAGACGGAGAAGGAGCGGAAGCAAGGGGTTGAGGAGACTCTCGAGCGGACGTGCGTCGCTTTCGCTTCCGATTGGAGTTTCCTGCAAGATCTGACTTGTCTGGCACTCGCAGGTACCGCGACAACGAATCGAAGCGAATGTCTGACCCTCTCGCCCTCATGAACACCTACCTTAAACGACGGGAAGACGTTCTCTCCGGCAAGCCTGCACCGACACCTCGACAGCCCTCGACGCGAGACCGCTACATCGAGCCGACAGCAAGAACGGGCTCGAACCGTTCGTGGGACGACACGCCTCGGTCGAGCGTCTCATCATCCACGCACCGAAGCTCTCGCGGCGAGAAGAACGCCTTTGAGCCCGAGATGCCGTCCCTCCTTCTGCCGAAACATCGTCGACCGCCTCTGTCGGCAGGCACGCGTGCCGAGCGATCAGAACCTGGACGAGACGAGCCTAACATCGTTGGACACCGTAGCGCCCCGACCCGCGACCCGCAGCGGGAGGCGACCGATCGTGTCTCGTCGGAGCGCGCACGAGCGGTCGCCCTCCTCGCATCGCGTCGCAAGGCTGCGCTCTCGTCTTCGCTCTCGAGTGCTTCGACAACACCAGCTCGAAGCGAAGCGGGCGGATTTGGCATGTACAATCGGGAGGAGACGAAAAAAGCAAAGGAGCGGCGGAGAGGCGGGTGGGGCGAACGGAAGGACCGGCGAGACGAGCGAGAAAAGGATGGATGGCGGCGCTGGGAGAAGCGGTGATGACGCTAGGATTGCTCGAGTGCAAGTCGTCGTCCTCACTGCAACGTGCTACGCATCCTCGAGCTCCTGCAGAACTTGCCGTGTCTGCTCGCGAACGAGCGCGTCCTCGTCTGTCTCGCTCACGTACCGCAAGACCGTCCGAGCCCGCACAAGCTGCTCTGCGCCGATCAAGCTGCCGACCGCTTCGCCGCCCGCCCTGCGCTCGCGGACGAGGAAGCCGCCAGTGGAGGAGATGCTCCCGCCGAACGGCATGCGCAGACCTTCGCGTCCGAAGGGCTGCGTCTCGTCCTCGATCCGGTCCCAAGCCTGCCTCTCCTCCCTTTCCCGACGCTCAGTCGATTGGTGCGCCGCAGTCCTAACCAGCGACCCGAGGAACACGGCCGCACTCCTGCGCAAGGCGGGGTGCTTCGAGGCGGTAGTCGTCGGATCCGGTAGCTCCTCCGGACGCCGAGGTTGGCCATCCTTGCCCAAAGGCGCAGGCTCTGGCTCGTCCATATCGCTTTCCTCGTCGGAAGAGTCGACTTCTTCGATGAGGACCGCCGGAGAAGCCTTCTTCTTGCCCTTGCCCGCCAGGTGGTCGACCTTGGATGGCGCCGGTGCCGGCGGACGCGTTCTTGGCGCGAGGGGGACCGTCTCGAGGCTGAGAAGTGTTGTGCACGCTTCGGCGAGAACGTCGGCGTACTGAAGCAGGGCAACCGGGGCGGTTTCGACGCAAGTCGCAAGAATCGTGATGGCGGATGCGCGAAGCGGGATCGGCAAGGTGGCCGTGCGAAGAACGAGAAGCAGAGGTGCAACGACGTCGTCGACTGCACACGAAGAAGATTAGCAGGAAATTGCTTGCAGCAAGGCGACGAGGACCCACCGAACATCCCGAGCGCCTCGCCTGCACGCTGGACAACCTGTACGAGCGTTTCGCCCACTCGCAACCGCTTGTCCAGCTCCCGTGTCCCCTTCTCGCCCTCGCCAACAGCCTTCGGCTCGCGGTCTCCCTTTCTTGCGCCGGTGTAAACTTCAAGCAGGCGCCCGATGACCTGTCGACCGAAAACGTCGACCAGCGAGCTGAGGCCTTGCACGGCGTTGAGGTAGAGGAACGAGTCCTCCTCCTCGATGGCTTGGACGAAGATGTCAAGGACGGCAGGGAGGAGCGCCGGATCGGTCGAGAGGAGGGCGGTGTTGCGGTCGAGCACAAGCGTGCGAAGGAGGTGTAGGCCTTGCGCTCGTACGGGGAGCAGCGGGTCTTGCAAGAGCTTCAAGGCTTCGCGGTATTTGGCGCGAGAGGCGGCGAGCGGGTCGTCAGATTCCGCTGGCGTAGATTCAGGGTGGGCAGAATCGAAGGCGGAAGAGGCTCGACGCAGCGAGAGGACCATCTTGGCTTCTCGCGCGAGAGGAGGGATGAGCTGGGACGAGGTTGAGGAAGCGAGAGTGTCGAGCTGCGAGTAGATGACCGCGAGCAGCGGCGTGTTCGACGTGTCGAGCGTCTCGTTCGCTGTCAGACGCCGTGATTAGCTTGCGCACTTTCGGGGGAAAACAGTCGGCGCACCCTCGAGTACCGCCAGTAGCAGAGTCAACGCAGTCATCGCCATCTCGTCCTTGCCAAGACCGGTTCCAAGTCCCGCATCCGCGTCTGCCGCATCGTCCGTCTCCCGAATCTTCGGCTTCGCCTCCCCCTCCTGTTCCTCGACGAGTCGCAGACCAGCGAGTCCGGCAGGCGCGTCGAGAGTCGGTTCCTGTCCCGCGTTCGAGGCGGCGGGCTTGCTCGCGTCCGTTTCGCCGACTTCGGCGTCGAGAGCGTGCGCAACGAAGGCGATGATTTCGCCTGGCTCGCTCAGGATGTCCGAGCCGAGCTGTTCGACCATCTGTAGGACGAGCTGGAGACGGGTGACCGAGCTGTTCGCGCGCGACAAGTGCTCGTCAGTATCTCAAACACGCAGAAGCGGTGGCTTGACGCACCGTCGCGCGTCCTCAACGTCCTGGACCCCCCGCAAAACCTTGATCTCGTCGAGCCAGCGCAGGAACAGCTGCGCGCTCAGCTCCTTGCGATCAACGTCTTTCAGCCAGCCGACCAGCCAGACCGCATCAACCTGCAGGGACAGAGCTGATAGGTCGGGTTCCTCGCCGTCCTCGTCGACACCGCCCATAACGGGGATATCGTCCTCCGCCTCGTCAAAACCTGCCGCGTAGCGAAGCACCGGCGCACCCTCGCTCGACCATCCCCACTCCACCCTCTGCTGGTCCGCGACGTCCTCCTCGACCAGCATCGCTCCTCGCGGCAAGACGCCAAACTCGTCCCTTTTCTCCCACCGCTCGACTGCCGCAGTCACAGCTTTCACCGCCTCCGGCACTTCCTCGCCCTTCGCGAACGTCCGCAGGAGGGCACTCGCTTCGTCGCTGATGACGCCTTTCAGGGCATCGGAGGTCGGGGAAGACAGGGCGACGAGAGGAGGTCGGGAAAGGTGGGTTAGGAGCGAGAAGAGGGATGCGAGAAGAGGCGCGAGCAGGGTCGAGAGGAGTGATGGGAGTGGCGGGGCGTAGAGGGCGAGGAGCGAGAGGAGGGAGAGGTGCGTCGCAAGGTCCTGCGAGTCGAGCAACACGCCTTCCTCCTTCTTCGCGTCGAGCGGGCCGCCGGGATGCGAGATTGGTAAAAGCGGGCCGTGCAAAGCTTGTAGGACGAGGGACTTGGCTTCGTCACCTCCGCCTTGTCCAGCGGGGCGGACGAGCAAGTGCGCAACGACATACGAAGCTGCGCGGATGATGGGGACGGGTACGATGGACGGCGTGGGTGCAGATGACGATGCGGCAGGTGCCTTGCCCTTGTTGATGGAGGAGGTGGACAGGCTGGCTGCAAGGGAGGATGAGGCGGCTGCGCGGAGAATGTCGAGCAACTGGGCTGTGATGTTGGCGTAATAGGCCTGTTGGACCACGTATTAGCAGGCAACCAAGATCAGCAATGTAGCTGGACGAACCTTAGCGTCCAGACTCGCATCAGTCGGCCGCGTTTCGATGACCCGCCTGACCATCTCCAGCTTCCGTACGCCGACCTCGTCTTCTCCGCCACTACTGGCTCCTGTGCCGATGACTACAAGGAGAAGCGAGCGAACGCCGCCCGGTCGAAGCAATTGCGTCGAGAGCTGCGTCGTGAGAGATTGGCGAAGCGAAGATGGGGCAGATCCGAGGAGGGTAAGGAGGTGAGAGATGGTAGCGGAGGGAGAGTGGCTATCGGAAAAGAATGTACTGAGTGAGCTGGCTGCATACAGTGGAGAAAAGGGGACCGGCGCACCGGTGCAAGAGCCGGTCCAGCGCTTCTCGAGCCCAGTTCTCATCCGCCGAGAGATTCTGGGTGAAATGTACGAGCGATCCGAGCAACGCGCTGAGCAGTTGCGGCGCTACGATGGCGAAGAACTGCTTCTCGCCTTCCGAACACTGCGGCAATCGCTCCTCGTTGAGCGAAAGGACGGAAAGCACTCGCTTGGCGTGTCCAGCGAGCTCCTCCTCCTTGGTCCGCGCATCTCCCACATCGTCCTCGGCGTCTTCCTCGAGTTCCTGGATCTTTGGGCCCAGCGCAGGCGGTCCCGACCTGGCGTTTCCTCCTCCGGCGCCGAATGGCGAGACCCTGCCAATCCCCCATCGGCCGACGATTCCTGCCAGCATCCCAATCGCCTTGATATCCCTCGCACCGAAGATGGGCGCGGTTGGGGGCGGTGGCGGAGCAGAAGTCGAGGGTGCTGAGGCATCCGACGGCGAGAGGGAAGAAGAGGAGCGCGAAGCCAGCGCGATCTGCTCGAGAAGCCACAGGGCCGCCGCAGCCGTCTCCTGCTCTGCTCTAATGGGCGCGCTCGACTGTCCCTGCCCTCCTGCCGCGTAGAACGCCTCCAACCGATTCCTCAGGACATCCTCGAGCGACGGCTTCTTTGCGCCAACTGGGGGCGGTTTCGACGGCTGCGAGAGGCCGAGCAGAATCCCAGCGAGTGCAAGCAAGGGCTTCAGCTGCCCGGCGAGCGATGCCGACGACATGCGCACTCGCAACCCTCGCCGAAGCTGATGAGGATGGGTTGACCACGAACTGCTCACTCCGCTCGCTCGTGGGACTCGATGAGGCTGTCAGGACTCAGAGACAAGCTGTTTCGTTCCGCTTTGCCTCGTGCATCCGCTGCCGCACGCCCAGCGACCCACCCTCCGCCTCCTCGTCCTCGTCCTTCGTCCTTCCGGCGCAGACCCGCTCATCCGCCGTCCTGGTCCGACGACTTCTCTGCCTTCATTGCCAGGCGCGCGGCAAGGCGCGGCATCACCGTCGAACACTACATGACCGAGTGCGCGCTCATGTTCCTCTCGTTCATGACACTACTCAGTGCGTTCTCCATTCCGCTTGGGCTTTGATTCCGTTGACGCGAACTAAACTGTGCATTTTTGCAGATGCTTTCACTCGACGCCGATAGTCGAGACGAGTTCCTGGCAGCCGCCCGACGGAAGACGTCGCCTGCTCCCTCCCGCTTTTCCCGCTTTTCAGTGCGCTTCGTTGGTTCCGTACCCCTGAGTCTCCCTTTCCCCTCTGCTTCTTCCATATCCTAGGAAGCAAGGACTCCTTCCACACTCCGCCGCCAGGCTCGATCCTTCTCGTTCAAAGCCCCGAGGCTCTCCACCTCTCGCTTTCCTACCCCGCTCTTCTACTCCGACATACACTAACGCGCAAGGCACGAAGTGCAATCAAGACTTTCTCACACCAAGCACCAGACCGAGCATCGGCACGATGCGCGGACGAAGGGCCCTCGGCACGCTTCCCGACCGCATCTTTTCTCTCCCCGCTCGGTTCCGCCTCTTCCGCTGCCATCTTCAAAACTCACCACTCTCCTTTTTCCACATTCACCCGCCATCGCCCCCTCTTTCGCTGGCGCGCTCCAACAGGCTCCTGCGCCCGCTCGCATCCTCCTCCTCCTTCGCCCCCTCCCAATCGTGGACGCACCAGGCACGGCTGCAGCGCTTCCGATCTCCTCCAAGGTTACGGATCAGAAAGAGTCGCGCCGGAGGCGGTGGGTCTCGCATGCAACCTTCCGACTGCGCTGCTCTCGAGGGAACTTCCCTCCCCTCAACCTACGCTCCACGACTCGCTTTCCGCTCTCTCCGGTTCTATTGCGCTCGCGAAGCGCTGCTGCAGATCGATGCCTCACGCCTCACGAAGGTGTCGCTTCCCTGCTCCTCCCTCTTGTCCTCCGGTTTCCTCGCGCACAGCAAGACCAACCTCGCCTCCCCTGCTTTCCTCCCTTGCCTCCCTCACAAGGCCCCTCTGACGTCCGCCCTACGACTTACGCTCTCGCTCCCAGAAACCGGGTTTCGCCCACTCGCAACCTTCCGCGACCTTCCGCGAGCTCTCACACTCCCAACTGCGGGCTGGCGATGCGATGTGTGCATCTATGCCGGCGTGTGTGTTTTGCACGAAGGAACGGGTGGGACAAAGGCTGCGGAAAAGGGAGGGAACTGCAAAGTACGAAGGACGAGGCGGGTTAACGAGAGAGTGTGCGGGTGCTAGAAGATGGAGGGAAGAGAGGGTGTAGTAGGACATTTGAGAGTGGGTATTGCGAGTAGTAGAGACATGGGTGTTTGGTGAAGCACCCGAAAGGAAGGAGGAAGGAGGGAAGGGAGGAAGAGGAGGACGGAGAAAGGAGGGAAGACTGATACGACCGCCGTATGACAACCCGATTTGCTGTGGATAGAAGCCCGAAAGAGATGAAAAGAAACGTCGAAGGAGAGGAAGGAGGAGTGGACCCAAAACGAGGAGGAGAAAGGGGAACCCAAGAACCGCCGCTAAAGAAAGGGGAAGAATAGACCGCCTTCGTCGGCGCCGCCTAAAGCAAGTCCTCACTCCCCGACAAGTAGTACCTCGCCCGTCGCGCGATGATCGAAAGGTGGGGAGGGAGCGAGGAGAGGGCGAAGTAGAAGAGCGAGAGGGTGATGAGGATGACTGTGTCTGCGGGGGTGAAACGAGCGTTGGTTAGTGTCACAGGGAGAGAGCGCGAAGAGGGCCACGGGAACGGGGATAGAAAGGTGGGACGTACTGACGAGGAGGACTTCCCACTGCGCACGAACAGGGAGGAGAACGAGGTCAGTTACGCTCGCATCCTCGAGGCGATCTCGCAATCCGTCCACCTCGCAGCATCCCACGCAGCCTGCCTCACTCGGCCCGGGACACGCCAACTGCTCGTCAAGACGGTGCGCACTCACCCACTCGAGCATGGCAGTAGGAGTCACTCCCGAACCCCACCACAGCCTCCACCGCTCGACGTGCCCGACCTTGTTCGGCGGCCTCGTCCACACTTTCGTCTGCGCCTGGGCGTGCGAGTGCGAGTTGCCGGGTGAGGGTTGTCCGATGAGCATCTGTGCGCCTTGAGGGATCGGTGTTGATGACCAGGGGTTTGGGCGGGGTGTGAGAGCGGGTTGCTGGGCGTGCTTTGTGCGCTTGAGGGGTGGTTCGAGCGAGGCAGCGACGAGGGGTGCGATGAGCGGGTTGAGCGAGGGTTGGGGAGAGACTGCGGGACGGGGTGTCGCTGGGTGTGGCATGCGTCGTGCGAGTGTGTAAGCGTGTGTCAAGCTGTGTGACTGCTGTCTCGCATCCACTTCACGCACTCGTCTCAGCTAAGGGAGCGAGGTCTGTTCTCCGCCCGCTCCTCCGCCTCGCCTCGAGACGCGACCCCTCGCGCACCCTCACTCTCGCCCGACCACAAGCCATGGCAGACTCACACCAGCAACAGCAACAACCACAGGAGCACACAGAGCTCGGGCGCCGCGCAAAACTCACACAGGACGCCCTCGTCGTCGCCTCGTCCAAAGTCATCAAGACGCTCGAGTGCGCTCCACACTCGCTCGCGGGGGTTACTGGGGCGACTGACGGAGAGTACGCGTGCGCAGCGACAAGGCCATGAGGCAGTGCTTCCCCCAGCGATGGGCAGACGAGTACCCCGACCTGATACCCGGGTTGAGGGACATGGTCGTCTCGACCTACAACGACGGCGTGCCCGTGCGTGGACCCTCGCCTTCACTCTCTCCCCCTTCTACAACTCACGGACCTTGTTGGTCGCACAGCTCGCGTGGAACGATCTTGTCCGCACGGCCGGCTTCGTCGAGAAGGCCAACGAGTTGGACAGGCTCATTGCAGAGGCGCAGGCGCGCAAAGACGCGGGAGAGGAACCTCGGAACTTGTACCAGTGCGCGAACGTACCTCTGCCGCGGCAACAGGACGGAACTGACCTCGTCGTCCGGCTTCGCTTTCGGTCTGCGCGTACAGGATGGGACTGGACGGCACGATCACTGTCCCCTCCGCTACCGTTCCCGTCCTGCAAACTTCCATCTCCTCCCTGCGCCAAAAGCGCCAAGCCGTACGTCCCCCATCCTCCCTCCCCTCCTCCTTCTCTGCCTCGCGCTGACAATGTTTATCGTGCGCAGCTCGCGAACAAGAATGCCGAGACGTACGCGCGCATCGCAGCGCTCTCCCAAGCCGTCTCAGCGCAAGAGACGCAGAACGAAGAGATCCTCACGCAATTCACCGAGGTGCGTTATCGCCCTCTCCTTGCGATCTTTGCGTCTCCTGCGAGACCGAGATGTGCTCATCAGACGGGTTGGGTTCGCGCAGTCCGTAAAGGCGTTGAAGGAGATTGATGAAGCGGGAATGACGGCGTTGCAAGATGAACTTGTCCGCGTCGTCGGTGGGCACCTCTGATCCGCCTCTTCCCCTTCCCTTCCCTTTATCTCCTTCCCTCCGGCCCTCGCGTACCGGTTCACGACCACTCGACGACCCGACCTCAAGATACCCTCTACGATACCCATCATACACCTGTTGATTCCGAGTATACTCCTGCCCACGTGCATTGTTGTTCTCCCTCCCGACGACCTTCCTTCGTTCCCTTTCCGTCTCGTGCGCTCTTCACCGCCCGCGATGGTTCGTTCGCTGCGTTCGCTCTCTTGTGCTTCTGTGGTCGGGAGGGAGGGATGGATAAGAGGGCCGGGTAAAGGTGCGATCTTCCTTCTCGCCTTAGTGGACCGGACGCTGACTCTTCCTCGCAGTCTGCCGCGCGCTCCTTTCCCTCTCTCCTCTTCGCCGGGAAGACCTAGCGACTCCCTTTCCCTTCCACCTCTCGCCTCGGCAACCTCTCAGCCTCCAAACCTCCTCCACCTCCTGTCCGCCTCCCGTCCGCAGCCCTCTCGCTCGCACACCCCCCGTTCGGCCAAAATATCCGACGCACGTCGTCCCTGCACGCCCCTGCTCCTCGGACCTTCCGACGAACCAAGAACGGACGCAGGATCCGCGTGTATTCGCTGAGGAGCGCCGGCTCGTTTCCCGTCTCGAGGCTGTTCCTGGACTCTCGGCGTTTCCAACGACAGACGTTCTTCGGTCCCTCGTCGCCTCGCTCCGCTTGCTCTTCTGCTCTCTCTCCCTCCTTCCTCACCCTCTCTTACCTCCCCTCTTTCAGCGACGCAACGATGCTCTCCACCTCCCTCTCACTCACGCTCCTCGCTCTCGCCTCAGTCGTGTCAGCCGACCGCACTTTCACGGTCAAGAACAACGTTCGTCTCCTCCCTCCCTCCTCCCTTCCTCCCTCCTTCCCTTCTCCCTCAAGGCCGGCGAAGCTGACGAATAGTCGGGTGTGCGACACAGTGCAAATAC